>NC_083649.1:1093953-1158953 GCF_963576545.1 Limanda limanda | reverse complement strand
GATAGATAGATAGATAGATAGATAGATAGATAGATAGATAGATAGATAGATAGATAGATAGATAGATAGATAGATAGATAGATAGATAGATAGATAGATAGATAGATAGATAGATAGATAGATAGATAGATAGATAGATAGATTACTTTATTCATCCCCGTCGGGAAATAAAGTCGTCATAGCAGCCGGTATATTTGAATACAATAAAAATAAAATACAATACAATAAAATAAAATAAAAAATATTGAGGTAGAAAGAATAAAAACAGAAACACAAGATAAATAGGTAGATAAGGTGCAGTGGCAAGATGATGGTAATAGTACTGATGATATGATGGTAATGTTATTGTTAGACAGTATATAAAAATAGTACAGTATATATAGTATATAATATAACATAATATATATTTATATATGATAGTAATTATACCAATATAATAGCAGTATATAGTAATAATGGCAGCAACAGTATATATAATAATAATAGTAAATATAATAATAATAACATGTACACATGTATAAATATGTGTATATACAAGAATATACAAAGAGTATGATATGATATATAGTAGAGGTATAAATATAAGTATTTGACCATACAATAGATAATATAATATACTATGAGTGTAAGAATATGTAGACAGAGTGTGCAAAAGACAATATTATTGTATAACATGATATATAATATCAATATGGTTTATATGAACACATATCACATATGATGTGAAGTGTATATGGAGCAGAGTGTTGTACAGGTCCACAGAGCAGGAGACAGGTTCAGTGCAGTTCTGTGATGGAGGCTCTGACAGAGGGAGAGGAGCTGAACAGTCTTATTACCGACACAGTGACATAAATGACACAGTGACACATGATGTGTTGTTCAGGGCCAGTGAGTGAGTCGGTGGGAATGTGTCTGTCAGGAAATCTTCTCTCCAGTCCGACCAGTTTGTCAGGTTTGCTTCACACCTCGTCCAATCAGAGCAGCTGAATCAGTCTCAGCCCGACACTCACACAGGTAAGATCTCTCATTCTTCTTCTCTGGTGTTTGTCAGGTTTTAATCTGTAAAGATGTATAAAGATGATTTGATCAGATTATCGACTGAGACCTCCCTCTCTCTCTCTCTCTCTCTCTCTCTCTCTCTCTCTCTCTCTCTCTCTCTCTCTCTCCCTCTCTCCCTCGCTCCTTGTGTTTGTTGTGTTGTATTGGTGGTTGTTGTGTAGTTTATTCACACAGTTGTGTGTCAGGTGCGAGGATGTGGCCTGAGGCTCCGATCATGTCCTCAGATGAAGATGAGTGGACGGCTGGGATCTGTGACTGCTGCCGTAACACCAAACAGTGTACGGATACATCACACACACACACACACACACACCAGTTGTTGTGTTGTGTTATAAACACAGAAAGCTGAGAATCTGTTCACACCAACACAAGTGACATTAGCACAACAAAAAGAACACAAACTGTACACAACCACACATTTGCACATGTGGTTATAATGTTTTCTGTGTTCCTGTTGAAGTGGTGTTAACGTTGCGTTGTTTTGTTGTGCAGGTTGTTGTCTGTTCTGGTGTTGTCCCTGCTTCGCCTGTAAAACCTCTCAACAGATGGGTCAGTGTTTGTGTCTCCCCCTGCTGGACGTCTTCGGCTGCTTCCGTCCCATCACCATGTCCATCAGGACATCCACTCGCCATCGCTACGGAATCAAGGTGAGGACAAAACACTGGTTCTGCTGTCCTGGGTCAAAAGTCCAAACACTAACTGTTTGTGCGCCACTTCTTTTGTGTGTGTGTGTGTGTGTGTGTATGTCTGTGTGGTTGTGTGTGTGTGGTTGTGTGTGTGTGTGTGTGTGTGTGTGGTTGTGTGTGTGTGTGGTTGTGTGTGTCTTTGTGTATGTCTGTGTGTGTGGTTGTGTGTGTATGTCTGTGTGGTTGTGTCTCTGTGTCTGTGTGTGTGTGTGTGTGTGTGTCTCTGTGTGTGTGTCTGTGTGTGTGTGTGTGTGGTTGTGTGTGCGTGCGTGTGTGTATGTGTGTGCGTGTCTGTGTGGTTGTGTGTGTGTGTGTCTATGTGTCTGTGTGTGTGTGTCTCTGTGTCTCTCTGTGTGTGTGTGTGTGTGTGTGTCTCTGTGTGTGTGTGTGTGTGTGTGTCTCTGTGTGTGTGTGTGTGTCTGATGTGTGTGTGTGTATGTCTGTGTGGTTGTGTGCGTGTGTGTATATCTGTGTGGTTGTGTGTGTGTCTCTGTGTGTGTGTGTCTCTGTGTGTGTGTCTCTGTGTGTGTGTGTGTGTGTCTATGTGTGTGTGTCTCTGTGTGGTTGTGTGTCTCTGTGTGTGTGTGTCTCTGTGTCTCTGTGTGTGTGTCTCTGTGTGTGTGTGTGTCTCTCTGTGTCTCTCTGTGTCTCTGTGTGTGTGTCTCTGTGTCTCTGTGTGTGTGTGTGTGTCTGTGTCTCTGTGTGGTTGTGTGTCTCTCTGTGTCTCTGTGTGTGTGTCTCTGTGTCTCTGTGTGTGTGTGTCCTCAGGGCAGCCTGTGCAGGGACTGCCTCTGCTCCTCCTTCTGTCCCTCCTGTGTGTGGGGACAGGTGTCCTCAGAGATGTCCAGCAGGACGCTTCCCACCGTTCTGAGTGACATCTTCCAGCGCTGATGACGTCATCACTGCTCCTCAGCACGGCCTGATTGGTCTGTGGAGGGAAATGTGATTGTAAAATAATAATATGATAATTTTTTTGAGCCAGTTGTTTATATTTGTATTTTTTTATTCTCATTAAATGTGTCTGCTATCTTTGAAATAAAAGGTATAAGTAAAACTGCAGAAGACCAAGCGGGCTTCCTGTGGCTGCTACCGGAAGTGTACTCTTCAGGAGGATTACCACGTGATACACGTATAAGAAATAAACGATTCTCTCCTTTTACAAACATTGTCTTATTTTGAAGTCTGTTTCGTACCAAGGTGTTTTATTTTGAAAGGCCAGGCTGTCGTTCCCCCTCCGGGCCGCTGGGCGCTGCTATGTTTCCGGTCAGACAAACGGAAGTGACATAGTTTGAACACGTGCGGCGTCTCACCACAGCGTGTTGTTCTCCGGCTCGTCTCTGCTCCACAAACCCGATCCGGTCCCGATCCGTTCCCGATCCGTGTCCGGTCCAACCGCTCGACCCGAGATGACGAAGGTGAAGAAGGACCAGGTCCCGGACCCGGAAGAAGCCGCCGGCGGGAACGAGAAGTCCTACCACGAGCTGATCGCCAACGTGAACGCGATCTCCACGCCGCTGGCCTCCCGGAAGCTGAGCAAGAAGCTGTACAAGTGCGTCAAGAAGGGTGAGGAACTTTATACGAGTTTAAATGAGTCTGTAGGAGGGTGAGGAACTTTAAATGAGTTTAAATGACTCTCTAGGAGGGTGAGGAACTTTATATGAGTCTGTAGAAGGGTGAGGAACTTTATAAGAGTTTAAATGAGTCTGTAGAAGGGTGAGGAACTTTATACGAGTTTAAATGAGTCTGTAGGAGGGTGAGGAACTTTATATGAATCTCTAGAAGGGTGAGGAACTTTATACGAGTTTAAATGAGTCTCTAGGAAGGTGAGGAACTTTATATGAGTTTAAATGAGTCTATAGAAGGGTGAGGAACTTTATAAGAGTTTAAATTAGTCTGTAGGAGGGTGAGGAACTTTATACGAATCTGTATAAGGGTGAGGAACTTTAAACGAGTTTAAATGAGTCTCTAGGAGGGTGAGGATGTTTAAATGAGTCTGTAGAAGGGTGAGAAACTTTAAATTAGTCTCTAGAAGGTTGAGGAACTTTATATGAGTTTAAATTAGTCTCTAGAAGGGTGAGGAACTTTATGAGTCTGTAGAAGGGTGAGGAACTTTATACGAGTTTAAATGAGTCTGTAGAAGGGTGAGGAACTTTATATGAATCTCTAGAAGGGTGAGGAACTTTAAATGAGTCTCTAGAAGGGTGAGGAACTTTATATGAATCTCTAGAAGGGTGAGGAACTTTAAATGAGTCTCTAGAAGGGCGAGGAACTTTAAATGAGTCTCTAGAAGGGTGAGGAACTTTATATGAATCTCTAGAAGGGTGAGGAACTTTAAATGAGTCTCTAGAAGGGTGAGGAACTTTAAATTAGTCTCTAGAAGGGTGAGGAACTTTAAATGAGTCTCTAGAAGGGTGAGGAACTTTAAATGAGTCTCTAGAAGGGTGAGGAACTTTATGAGTTTAAATGAGTCTCTAGGAGGGTGAGGAACTTTATATGAGTCTGTAGGAGGGTGAGGAACTTTATATGAGTTTAAATGAGTCTGTAGAAGGGTGAGGAACTTTATATGAGTTTAAATGAGTCTGTAGAAGGGTGAGGAACTTTATATGAATCTCTAGAAGGGTGAGGAACTTTAAATGAGTCTCTAGAAGGGTGAGGAACTTTAAATGAGTCTCTAGAAGGGTGAGGAACTTTATATGAGTTTAAATGAGTCTCTAGGAGGGTGAGGAACTTTATATGAGTCTGTAAGAGGGTGAGGAACTTTATATGAGTTTAAATGAGTCTGTAGAAGGGTGAGGAACTTTATATGAGTTTAAATTAGTCTGTAGAAGGGTGAGGAACTTTATATGAGTTTAAATGAGTCTCTAGGAGGGTGAGGAACTTTAAATGAGTTTAAATGAGTCTCTAGGAGGGTGAGGAACTTTAAATTAGTCTCTAGAAGGGTGAGGAACTTTATATGAGTCTGTAGAAGGGTGAGGAACTTTATATGAGTTTAAATGAGTCTCTAGGAGGGTGAGGAACTTTATATGAGTTTAAATGAGTCTGTAGGAGGGTGAGGAACTTTAAATGAGTCTCTAGGAGGGTGAGGAACTTTATGAGTTTAAATGAGTCTCTAGGAGGGTGAGGAACTTTATATGAGTCTGTAGGAGGGTGAGGAACTTTATATGAGTTTAAATGAGTCTGTAGAAGGGTGAGGAACTTTATATGAGTTTAAATGAGTCTGTAGAAGGGTGAGCAACTTTATATGAATCTCTAGAAGGGTGAGGAACTTTAAATGAGTCTCTAGAAGGGTGAGGAACTTTAAATGAGTCTCTAGAAGGGTGAGGAACTTTATATGAGTTTAAATGAGTCTCTAGGAGGGTGAGGAACTTTATATGAGTCTGTAGGAGGGTGAGGAACTTTATATGAGTTTAAATGAGTCTGTAGAAGGGTGAGGAACTTTATATGAGTTTAAATTAGTCTGTAGAAGGGTGAGGAACTTTATATGAGTTTAAATTAGTCTCTAGGAGGGTGAGGAACTTTAAATGAGTTTAAATTAGTCTCTAGGAGGGTGAGGAACTTTAAATTAGTCTCTAGAAGGGTGAGGAACTTTATATGAGTCTGTATAAGGGTGAGGAACTTTATATGAGTTTAAATGAGTCTTTAGGAGGGTGAGGAACTTTATATGAGTTTAAATGAGTCTGTAGGAGGGTGAGGAACTTTAAATGAGTCTATAGAAGGGTGAGGAACTTTAAATGAGTTTAAATGAGTCTGTAGAAGGGTGAGCAACTTTAAACGAGTTTAAATGAGTCTCTAGGAGGGTGAGGAACTTTATATGAGTTTAAATGAGTCTATAGAAGGGTGAGGAACTTTATAAGAGTTTAAATGAGTCTATAGAAGGATGAGGAACTTTAAATGAGTCTATAGTAGGGTGAGGAACTTTAAATGAGTCTATAGGAGGGTGAGGAACTTTAAATGAGTCTATAGAATGGTGAGGAACTTTATTAGTCTATAGAAGGGTGAGGAACTTTAAATGAGTTTAAATGAGTCTGTAGAAGGGTGAGGAACTTTATAAGAGTTTAAATGAGTCTATAGAAGGGTGAGGAACTTTAAATGACTCTTTAAATGAGTCTATAGAAGGGTGAGGAACTTTATACGAGTTTAAATTAGTCTGTAGAAGGGTGAGGAACTTTAAATGAGTCTATAGTAGGGTGAGGAACTTTAAATGAGTCTATAGAAGGGTGAGGAACTTTAAATGAGTCTATAGTAGGGTGAGGAACTTTAAATTAGTCTATAGAAGGGTGAGGAACTTTAAATTAGTCTATAGTAGGGTGAGGAACTTTAAATTAGTCTATAGAAGGGTGAGGAACTTTAAATTAGTCTATAGAAGGGTGAGGAACTTTAAATTAGTCTTTAAATGAGTCTATAGAAGGGTGAGGAACTTTTCTGTTTTTTCTGTTCCAGCTGCTAAAGTGAAAAATATCCGACGAGGAGTGAAAGAAGTTCAGAAGTTCATCAACAAGGGAGAGAAAGGGTGAGTGACGACGCCTCGAAGGGCCACAACCACGTGCACATTTCAGATCACAGATGTAAACAAAGTGTGTGTGTGTGTGTGTGTTTTTTGTGTGCGTAGCATCGTGGTGTTGGCAGGTGACACACTGCCCATAGACGTCTACTGCCACCTGCCAATCATGTGCGAGGACAGAAACCTGCCGTACGCCTACATCCCCTCCAAAGTGGTGAGCTGAATGCTGAGGGTCTAGTCAGGCTTTTATTTTGAAAACACGTAGAACACGAGTGTAAGAGCACGTAGAACAAGTTTGTAAAAACACATATGCAAGAACACGTCCGTTAGAACACGTAGAACATGTCTATAAAAACACATTAGTTAGAACACGTCTGTAAAACACATCTGCAAGAACACGTCTGTCAGAACACGTAGAACAGGGTTATAAGAACATGTCTGTAAAAAAACGTCCATAAGAACACATAGAACACGTCTGTAAGAGCACGTAGAACATGTCTATAAAAACACATTAGTTAGAACACGTCTGTAAAAAGACATCTGCAAGAACACATCTGTAAGAGCACGTTGATAAGAACACATAGAACACGTCTGTAAGAACACGTACAACACGTCTGTAAGAACACAGAACAGGTCTGTAAGAACACATAGAACACGTCTGTAAGAACACATAGAACACGTCTGTAAGAACACGTAGAACACGTCTGTAAGAACACAGAACACGTCTGTAAGAACACGTAGAACACGTCTGTAAGAACACATAGAACACGTCTGTAAGAACACGTAGAACACGTCTGTAAGAACACAGAACACGTCTGTAAGAACACGTACAACACGTCTGTAAGAACACAGAACACGTCTGTAAGAACACATAGAACACGTCTGTAAGAACACGTAGAACACGTCTGTAAGAACACATAGAACACGTCTGTAAGAACACGTAGAACACGTCTGTAAGAACACATAGAACACGTCTGTAAGAACACGTAGAACACGTCTGTAAGAACACGTAGAACACGTCTGTAAGAACACAGAACACGTCTGTAAGAACACATAGCACATGTCTGTAAGAACACATAGAACACGTCTGTAAGAACACAGAACAGGTCTGTAAGAACACATAGAACACGTCTGTAAGAACACGTAGAACACGTCTGTAAGAACACAGAACAGGTCTGTAAGAACACATAGAACACGTCTGTAAGAACACGTACAACACGTCTGTAAGAACACATAGAACACGTCTGTAAGAACACAGAACACGTCTGTAAGAACACGTAGAACACTTCTGTAAGAACACGTAGAACACTTCTGTAAGAACACGTACAACACGTCTGTTAGAACACGTAGAACACTTCTGTAAGAACACGTACTACACGTCTGTAAGAACATGTAGAACACTTCTGTAAGAACACGTAGAACACTTCTGTAAGAACACGTACAACACGTCTGTAAGAACACGTAGAACACTTTTGTAAGAACACGTAGAACACTTCTGTAAGAACACGTAGAACACGTCTGTAAGAACACAGAACACGTCTGTAAGAACACGTAGAACACGTCTGTAAGAACACGTAGAACACGTCTGTAAGAACACGCAGAACACGTCGATAAGAACACGTCTGTTAGAACACGTCTGTAAGAACACAGAACACGTCTGTAAGAACACAGAACACGTCTGTAAGAACACGTACAACACGTCTGTAAGAACACGTAGAACACATCTAAGAACACGTAGAACACGTCTGTAAGAACACATAGCACACGTCTGTAAGAACACGTAGAACACGTCTGTAAGAACACATAGCACACGTCTGTAAGAACACATAGCACACGTCTGTAAGAACACGTAGAACACGTCTGTAAGAACACAGAACAGGTCTGTAAGAACACATAGAACACGTCTGTAAGAACACGTACAACACGTCTGTAAGAACACATAGAACACGTCTGTAAGAACACGTAGAACACACGTCTTTAAGAACACATACAACACACGTCTGTAAGTACACGTACAACACGTCTGTAAGAACACACAGAACAGGTCTGTAAGAACACGTAGAACACTTCTGTAAGAACACGTAGAACACGTCTGTAAGAACACGTAGAACACGTCCGTGTCTATTGAGCGTTTGTCTGCGTTCCGACTGGTTTCATTTCCTTGTTCCCTGTTCAGGATCTGGGTTCCTCGGCAGGATCCAAGCGGCCGACCTGCGTGATCCTGATCAAACCTCATCAGGATTATCAGGAGGCGTACGACGAGTGTGCGGAGGAGGTGACCGCCCTGCCCAAAGCGCTCTGAGAAGCCTGAGCCAATCAGGAGGCAGCTCCGAGGGCAATGCTGTCCATCCTCTCAATTCTCACCAGAAGCTCCGCCTCCTTTAGATGACATCGATCAGAGTTATCTCCTGTGCCTCCAGTGCTTGTGCTAAGCTAGGCTAACACATGGCGGAGAACGACAGGTTCTCATGTGTAAATAGTTTCTGTTGCTTTGTTTGATAAATAAACAGATTTCAGTCACATTTACAAATCAATAATCATGTAAATAAAAGTTAAGTTTTGAAACAGACGGAGGTTCGTCCGACTCGCTGGACGTCAAACGTAAACACTTCAGATTTCACCGTAAGAATCTGCTCATTTACTTTGATAGTTTTAATTTTTCTACAACTTTTTTTATTAGTTTTACTTTTTCCTGTTAAGACATCCGATCGGGTTGAGCTGATGAAGTTTGATGTTGACATTAAAATAAAGAAGTGACTGTTTCCTCTGTGACGTCTCATTAAAAGTTCAAAATTCAAACTGTTGCTCAAAACTTTAAAACTGTTTCCTGTTTCTTTCGGATGAAAACAGATTTTTAGTATTTTGATCATTTCTGAACTAAATATGATTCTGAAGGTTCACGTGTTTGTCATGTTTCATTTGATCTGTTAGTTTTGGTTCCGCATTGTAATTTAGGGACTAAAGACGTTTGACCTGTTGTCATCACCAAAGTGGGCGGAGTCTACCTATACTTGACTGATTTGTGGATGGTGTCTGACGTGGGGACTTTTAGTTGGTTGATGCTGTTATATACAGATGAAAATGTTAATTAGTATAACTGGAAGAGACTGATCATTTTGTGTCAATGTGATCTGAGAAGTAAATAAAGTTATTAAATGTAGTGAAGTAAATGTTCTTAGTTTCTGACCTGGAGCAGAATGATATGAGCAACTGGGCGGAGCCTCAGACAGAACAGTGAGTGGTTTTTAGTCTTGGTTTTAAATCTATAATTTACTCCAGGTGATCCTCTCAGTGCTGCTGTTTATTTCATCCACACGAGGGCAGCACTGACCCACACTCATGCTCTGTTCTGGCTCTGACCACATGGTGGCAGCACAGAGTGAACACATCAACCTAAATAAAACAGTTGAAGTGGTTGTGTCAAAAAGTAAAAGTACTCCACTACAGGTTAAAGAGCTGCTGTAGTGTTTCCTGAAATAAACAGTTTTATTCATTTTAAACTGATCTGTTGGTGATTACTGTATTTAATTATATATATATATTTAATGTAAAAAAATCATCACAGTTTTTTGTCTGTAGTTTTATTTCAATATAGATAGATTGATGATGAGATTTCAAAAGAAGACTTAGTCGTGAGCGTGTAGCCTCAGAGAGTCCGGACTGTGGTTCATGGTCCACGTCCCTTCAGGGGGTCCGGACTGTGGTTCATGGTCCACGTCCCTTCAGGGGGTCCGGACTGTGGTTCATGGTTCACGTCCCTTCAGGGGGTCCGGACTGTGGTTCATGGTTCACGTCTCTTCAGGGGATCCGGACTGTGGTTCATGGTTCACGTCCCTTCAGGGGGTCCGGACTGTGGTTCATGGTCCACGTCCCTTCAGGGGGTCCGGACTGTGGTTCATGGTCCACGTCCCTTCAGGGGGTCCGGACTGTGGTTCATGGTCCACGTCCCTTCAGGGGGTCCGGACTGTGGTTCATGGTCCACGTCCCTTCAGAGAGTCCGGACTGTGGTTCATGGTCCACGTCCCTTCAGAGAGTCCGGACTGTGGTTCATGGTCCACGTCCCTTCAGAGAGTCTGGACTGTGGTTCATGGTCCACGTCCCTTCAGAGAGTCTGGACTGTGGTTCATGGTTCACGTCCCTTCAGGGGGTCCGGACTGTGGTTCATGGTCCACGTCCCTTCAGGGGGTCCGGACTGTGGTTCATGGTTCACGTCTCTTCAGGGGGTCCGGACTGTGGTTCATGGTTCACGTCTCTTCAGGGGGTCCGGCAGATGTTTCACGTCCCTGGAGAAGCTCAGTGGATGGTTTGATGTCATGATAATAAATCCAAAAACAATGATCTGGTGTGAAAGCCTTAAAACAAAGAAAAGAGTGTTTCCGAGCTGTGGGAGCAGGTGAAGTTAAACAGGAATACCCCCCCCTGGTGGCTGGCTGCAGTACAGGTCATACAGCTTGTCACCTCTATGTTAGCAGATGGGACATGAGTACGTGATTTGTTGACGTCATGATTGACAGCTGAGACGGTGTATGGGCGGGACCTCAATACCAGGGCTCCACTTCATCATCACTGCTGCTCAGACTCTGACTGTAGGTGACGGCATCACCACCAGAGGGCAGCGTTTGTATCTGAGGTGGTTTTGCTTCATATCAGGCGGGTTTGTGTCGTCTCTACAGTTTCAGTTCTGAAGCCAGAAACTGTTAGAAGTGAAATCCAGATCTCAGTGGAACTTCAGATCAGTCGTAAGGTTCTGAAACCAGCTGATTAGGGGTCGGTTAGGTTCTGGTCCTGATCCTCAGTTCACCTGCCTGAACATCTCGTTCCTACACATTAATATGTCGTGGTCACGTAAAATATTTTTACCAAATTCCACCAGGGGGCGCTGTAACTTACACATTGACACGATCCCAGATGTTTTACCAGCTGTTCTTCCTGCATTTAGCAGCTGAACCGGATTTTATGTTATTCTGGATCACGTGTTTGTTCTCCTCTGGGTCCGAGGACACGTGACTCAGCAGCTGGATCCGATGGTTTCACTTTAACGGACGAGACGGTAACATGCGGGTCGTCTGCATTAAACTGTCAAAGTACCAGCAGGACCCCCCCCGCTCACCTCTAACACACACACACACAGTCACAGACACACACACACACACTCACAAACACACACTCACTCACTCAACAACACACACGTATGATGATATGCAAATTTGAGGCCACCAGCCGTCGGCCAGGCAGTTAGTGGGTGGACCACCCACACAACCACACACACACACACACACACACACACACACACACACACACACACACACACACACACACACACACACACACACACACTGCCAGCTGCCGACGTGCCTGTGAGCAAGACGCCCCGGAGCGATGGCGTCTGACGCGTCTCAGTCTCAGAGGATCACATTCATGTTTATATTCAGCTTCACCTCAGTCATGTGACCTGTGTGTGTATGTGTGTGTGTCAGTTATTGTTTCACTTCCTTCAGCACCGAACACTCAGCGTGTGAGTGACAGGTTCTCAGGAGAGAGAGAGAGAGAGAGAGAGAGAGAGAGAGAGAGAGAGAGAGAGAGAGAGAGAGAGAGAGAGAGAGAGAGAGAGAGAGAGAGCTGCACTGATGCCACAACTGCAGCCTACACTATCAGCGTCTGTGTGGACGGTAACAGCTTTATGGACACTGGAGAAAGTTGTGCACACAGCAACACTCAAAGTTATTATAAGAAGGGTCAATTATTTAGGTTCCAGTATGAAAGTGGCAGGATGAGTTGTGAGTTTGTCAGTAGGATCAAACTGAAACCTTCAACCTGGAGGAAGAAGGTTTTATGGGTCAGAGAAGGACTCGTCACATTTTGGTGCAGATCCAGGATTGTTTTTTCTTTAACTTTGTCTGATAGAACGTTTTTAACACTTTTCATGATTTCTCAGAGAATAACTCCTCTTTAAACTAAGATTAACAGGTTGTTCAAATGTGGGGAAACCTGCTTGAGACCCGATCGTCAGTAGTTTAGTTTCTCTTCCTCAACAGGAGACGAAGAACGAAATCGCTGTTTCACGTCTTTCCTAAGATGTCACACAATAACACAATATGTAGACAAATGTTCATTAGGTCTTTGTCCTGTTTCCATCAGTGCTGATAACAACACCTGCGGGGCTGAATGAAGCCAGGAGTCACATGTTAGAGGGTTTGGATTCTTCATTCAGTTTAAAGAACTGATACGTGTGAGATGTTATCCAAATCAAAATGTGGATCCAGTGAATTCAAATGTTTTCATGATTGTTTGTGGGACTTTTGCTGAGTGAAACAGTTTTAAAGTGATGATAGAAATGAACTGTTGCATCCAGTGTGGGGGTCCTGAGGGCCCCTGGGGGTCCTGGGGGTTCCTGGGGGTCCTGGGGCTCCTGGGGCTCCTGGGGGTCCTGGGGGTCCTGGGGGCTCCTGGTGGGTCCTGGGGCTCCTGGGGGCTCCTGGTGGCTCCTGGGGGTCCTGGGGGTCCTGGGGGCTCCTGGGGGTTCCTGGGGGTCCTGGGGGTCCTGGGGCTCCTGGGGGCTCCTGGTGGCTCCTGGGGGTCCTGGGGGTCCTGGGGGCTCCTGGTGGCTCCTGGGGGTTCCTGGGGGTCCTGGGGGCTCCTGGTGGCTCCTGGGGGTTCCTGGGGCTCCTGGGGCTCCTGGGGGCTCCTGAGGGTCCTGAGGGTCCTGGGGCTCCTGGGGTTCCTGGGGGCTCCTGAGGGTCCTGGGGCTCCTGGGGGTCCTGGGGGTCCTGGGGCTCCTGGGGCTCCTGGGGCTCCTGGGGGTCCTGGGGGCTCCTGGTGGCTCCTGGGGGTCCTGGGGGTCCTGGGGCTCCTGGGGGTCCTGGGGATCCTGAGGGTCCTGGGGCTCCTGGGGGTCCTGGGGGTCCTGGGGGTCCTGGGGGCTCCTGGGGGCTCCTGGGGGTCCTGGGGGTCCTGGGGGTCCTGGGGGTCTGTCACTGGTCCTCATTTTTCTAATGAAACGTCTCTTTTGTCACATGAGGTGAACAAAGCTCGACAAACTGTTGTGTTGTTTTGAAACTGAATGAAGGTGGAAAAGTTCTTATAGGGGCGAACTGACTGGTAGAGACATGCTGAGACAGGACACACACACACACACACACACACACACACACACACACACACACACACACACACACACACACACACATTGACGTTATGACCGTTATTACAGTAAAACTAAAAACAAACTGTTGCACCTGAACAACTTGTTGATGTTAAAACTGATTTTTATCAAATAAAACTTCTGCAGCTTCACGTGAAATCATCAGTTTATTAGAAACACAAACTGAGAGAAATGATTTTCATCAGCTGTTCAGATTATTTTGTTCATTCTTTTCAAGTGTTTCTAATCAACTGAGATTAGAAAAGTTCCCGTTCCACAGACATGTTACATGTTTCCATAGCAACAGAGATGCCGTTCATTTCACACACTTATATTAAAGTCAATACAAACAGATGAATGATGCAACAGCTCCCCAATGATCGCCCCCTGGTGGCTGGCTGCAGTAAAGATCATAAGCCCTCCTCCATGTTAGCAGACAGGACATGGAGCAAACAAAAATATAAAACTAGACGTTAAGTAAATGTTTGTAAAGAAGTTTCTATCGTTTCAGATCGTTCTTCTCTCTGATGTTTGTTCACGTTTCTGATCAATTTGGTTTGAATCAGTTATTTGATGATATGAAAACAGGTTGAGACGTGATGATTGACAGATCAGCCTGACTCCTGATTGGTCCACACACACACACACACACACACACACACACACACACACACACACACACACACACACACACACACTGAAGTGAGCTCAAGATCAGATAATTTTGGTCAAACTGTTTATGACACAACATGAGGAGAGAGTGTGCCGTCTGTTTACTGCCACTGTCACACACACTAACACGACGCACACTAACACACACACACACACACACACACACACACACACACACACACACACACACACACACACACACTCCAACACACACACACACTCCTCAGTATTTCTGTTTATTGTGAAAATACAGACCAGTTTCAACAGCATGCAATGACAGACACTCTGTGTGTGTCTGTGTGTGTCTGTGTGTGTCTGTGTGTGTCTGTGTGTGTGTGTGTGTGTGTCTGTGTGTCCTGGGGGAGGAGCTTTCTGACTACGTGTGGAGTGTAAACAAATGGCACACTTTCATTAGACCGTTGTGAGACAGGTTAGTCTGACCACATGTGTCATTAATCACACACACACTCCTCGTGTTGTGTAGTAAACAGTGTGAGTCTGTCAGACGTCTCTCAGGTGTATTGATCAGCTGATGGTATCAGTCTCTCAGAGTGTGCTGTTTGTTTACGGTCATATACACATCAATGGCTGACATGATGGCTAAACACACACACACACACACACGCACACACGCAGGGTGTGAGGCGTCACTCAGGTTCTGACCTGGATCTGAAATTCATCGTCATCGTTTAACTCGTCTCAGAGATGAAGAATCGCTGAGTCGGGTTTTACAACAGCTTCAAAAAATCTGGGTCATCATTTGACCTTCTCATGACAATTTAACACAAAGAAACATGTTCATAAATGTCATCAATTCAAAAACAGTTTTTATTATTATTGTGTTTATTGAGAGGAAGTCAACTCATGTGATGATGAGAGTGATTTATTAATAATGACATGTTGTTGTTTCATTCAATCATTTATTATCTCATCTATTAATAATTTTATTGTGTTTACCTGCAGCTTTTGTGTTGAAAAACTTATTCAATGAACCGTAAAATTTGTATGAGGACGAATGAAAATTACCTTTATTTGAATTAGACTTTATTGAATTACCCCGTTTTGTTTTACAGTGCACTGTTACTTTCGTTCTCCTTTTCTTATTTTATTAATTTTTTATTCTCTATTTAATTTATTTAAAAACTGTCCCCTTTGTATTATATCATGTTTTTTGGGTTATTTGTCAAAATATTTATAGAATGTGTTTAAATATATTAGATTTTATTTGTTGTTGAAATGTGATTTTATTTAAAAAATATAGTATGTTAAATTTAACAAAATCCCATCGTGCACTGACACAATTCTGATGTTTTCTTAGAATTCTTTATATACTTTTTAAATACTTTACTGAAACTCGCGTGTCGACACTGAGCAGCGACAAACTCCCACAATGCACTGGGAGTTTATTTAGCTTTTTGTCATTTAATGATTTTACCGCTCCGTCTTGGTCGTGTACAGTTGCCATGGTTACTCGGTAAAAGAGGAAGTGGAAATTTAACTGAAAATGTTTTCTTCATTTTCTTCATAAAATAAAAATAAAAAATACAAATCCATTTGTTTGACAAAAGAAAGTAACATCACTAAACTACAGATTATTAAAAAAAAATTCATCATTTGAACAAAAAGTTTGTTGAAGTAAAAAAACTAATGATAAATTAACTTAAAGACAAAATAAAATACTGATTTGTAAAAGTGTTATTTATGTCACTTTGTTATTCTAACCATTTCTATATTTTTACAATTGATCAGTGACTGAATCTTATAACTGATGAGTCACGGATCAGTGGCGTGAAGCTCGTTCCCACAGTCACAGAAACCTGCTGAGTCACTCGTTCTAATCTGGTTCTCTCTCTGCAGAGAGACAGCGATCACATGACTCAGCACTTGGTTGTTTGTTTGTTTACAGGTGCTGACGTCATCAGCTCGGCGTCATGGGAACGAACATTTAAAACATTCAAAAACATTTCAAGTTTCTTGTCATTGTAAAAATGAAATAACAGGATTAGGCTGATCCCTTCAAAATAAAACGTCAGTTGAGCTCATAGATCATCATGTTTTATTACATTTTTTACTTTAAACTGAAACTAAATGATTCATTGTTGATGTCAGAATCGTCTTCTCTGTAATTATTGTCGTTTTATTTTTCAGTTTTCTGAGTTTTGTAATTTTTCATTTGACTTTTTGAATTTTTTAAATATGTTAAATAAATAACATTTTTCTGCACGTATGAGGAACAAATATTTACGATTCAATTTAAAAAATAATTTATTTTATTACAAACACAATCATATTTACACTTTTTTCCCACACAAGTTCCCACAGTTTTTAGCACAAATTAAATAATAAAATTAAATAATAGAAAAAATAATTAGAAACATTCAGACACATTTTACAGTGTAAACACCTGAGAGTCGAGAGGCAGGGCCTCAGTGAAGCCAGAGAACAGGTGCTCACATGGGGGGGGGCCCTGGTGCTGCTGGGGCCCCTGGTGCTGCTGGGCCCCCTGGTGCTGCTGGGCCCCCTGGTGCTGCTGGGCCCCCTGGTGCTGCTGGGGCCCCTGGTGCTGCTGGGGCCCCTGGAACTCTGGCACAGGACACGCCCCCGTCTGCAGGTTGACGTAGAGCGGCGGGGGGGCGCCATCCAGCGGGTCAACGAGGGGGGAGGAGAAGTGTGAGGGGATGAACTGGAAGAGAGGAAGAGGAGGAGGAGGGGAGTGATGGAGGGAGGAGAAGAGGGAGGGGGAGGGGGCGTCGTCCCACTGAGGAACCACGGCAGCGTAACCCTGAGGAAGAGGAGGGGGGGGGGAGCCGTGGTCTGGGGCCTGCGTGTGAGGGGGGGGGTAGAGGGAGGAGTCCTGGAGGTGACACAGGAAGTCGTCGAGGTCGGAGGTCACGTCAGAGAGAGAGGGGAGGTCAGGGCTCAGCTCCGAGGAAGAGGAGGAGGAGGAGCAGGAGGAGGAGGAGTAGATGGAGGTAGAGAAGGAAGAGAAGGAAGAGGAGGAAGAGGAGGAAGAGGAGGTTGAGGAGGAGGAGGAGGAGGAGGAGGAGGAGGAGGAGGAGGAGGAGGAGGAGGAGGAGGAGGAGGAGGAGGAGGAGGCCTTCTTCTCAGACGTCTCAGGTTCCATCTTCCTCTTCCTCTTCCGGCGGAAGTTTCCGTTGTCAAACATTTTCTCACAGTTTGGATCCAGAGTCCAGTAGTTTCCTTTACCTGCAGAGGAGGAGAAGAGGAAGAGGAGGATGAGGAGGAGGATGAAGATGACTCAGGTCAGAAGGTTGCATCAGACTCTAGCGTGGACCTCAGGTCAGGGACCTTCTCTCACCTGGCTCCTTCTGGTCCCGGGGAACCTTCCGGAAGCAGTCGTTGAGCGACAGGTTGTGGCGGACGGAGTTCTGCCAGCCCGCCTTGTTGCGGCTGTAGAACGGGAAGTGGGCGGAGACATACTGGTAGATCTGGCTGAGGGTCAGCCGCTGCTCCGGGGCGCTCTGGATCGCCATGGCGATGAGGGCGGAGTAGGAGTAGGGGGGGCGGACCAGGCGCAGGACGGCGTCCGGGCAGGACAGGGACAGCCAGGGGTTGATGGAGGACAGGGGCCGGTAGAGGCTGTAGGGGGGGGGCAGGAAGCTTCCACACGCCGGGGGGGGGCCTGGAGGGGCCGCGGCCCCCGGGTGGGGGGTGCTGAAGCTGTGGCATGCTGGGAGCCATGGTGACTCTGGAGGAGGGGGGGGGCTGTACAGGCTGAAGTCAAGGGGGTCAAGGCCCAGAGAAGGGACCTCCTGCTGGGGGAAGGAGGGTCCACACAGGGGGGGGGGCAGAGCCAGGTCCGGGACGAAGGACGACATGACGGACACTTCTTCTTCTTCTCCTGTTCTTCTTCTTCTTGTTGTAGTTGTTGTTCTTCTCTTCTTCTTCTTCTTCTTCTTCTTCTTCTTCTTCTTCTTCTTCTTCTTCTTCTTCTTCTTCTTCTTCTTCTTCTTCTTCTTGTTGTTGTTCTTCTTCTTCTTGTTGTAGTTGTTGTTCTTCTCTTCTTCTTCTCCTGTTCTTCTTCTTCTTCTTCTTCTTGTTGTAGTTGTTCTTCTTCTTCTTGTTGTAGTTGTTGTTCTTCTTCTTCTTCTTCTTCTTCTTCTTCTCTGTAACGCTGCACCAACGTCCGTCCAACAACTGTGTTTGTGAAAGACACACACACACTCACACAGCTGCTGTGGTCCTCCTGCACCTGTCCTGCTGCTGCTCATCTGGGAGTCTTATACTCTGATGCCCCGCCCACAGGCCAGCTGATTGGCCAACTGGGCTGTATCAACACACAAACACACACACACACACACACACACACAAACACACACACACACACACCCACACCCACATACATATTCAAGCATGTATTTGTGTGTGTGTGTGTGTGTGTGTGTGTGTGTGTGTGTGTGTGTGTGTGTGTGTGTGTGTGTGTGTGTGTGTGTGGGTACATTTGAACAAGAGCAGGTTGAATTCCCCCCCTCAGGCAGATCAGAGCCTGAGGATTTCAAACACAAACACACACACACACACACACACACACACACACACACACACACACACACACACACACACACAAACACACACACACACACAGTTGTGTGTGTCTCTGGACACAAAATGTCCAGAGACACAGATTCAGACATTTGTTCTCACATACTGAACCTGGAGAACATGTGAAGAACACGTGAAGAACACGTGAAGAACACGTGAGGAACACGTGAAGAACACGTGAGGAACATGTGAAGAACACGTGAAGAACACGTGAAGAACACGTGAGGAACACGTGAGGAACACGTGAAGAACACGTGAGGAACACGTGAGGAACACGTGAAGAACACGTGAGGAACATGATCAGAAAACCTCCTCAACCCGAACCCTCAAGTTTTCTCTTTGTCTTCAGATCAGACGTCGATGTTTTTTAGAAGCTGCTGATTCAGACAGAAACATCAGCTGCTGTTTGAGGCGTCGCCCACAACCTATTGTCTTCAGCCCCCCCTCCACTCACACACACACACACACACACACACACACACACACACACACACACACACACACACACACACACACACACACACAGTCAGTGCCGATCGAACAGTAAACAATCTCATGTCGATGCTTCCGTGTTTCTTAATCTGCTTCTGAAAATCTGCTGAGTCATTGAATCTGATCTGGACCATGTCCCTGTGAGACGAAGCAGCAGGACAGTCTCCTGAGGGACAGAGGACACGTCCACACACACACACACACACACACACACACACACACACACACACACACACACACACCTTCTCAAACCCAGCGCTGGTGAAATCAATTGTGGAAACTGGTCTCGTTATAGTTTGAAAACCTTCAAACTGACACTAACAGAGGAGTTTCTGTTGCTAAGCAACCAACTGCAGAGACAATCTACTTCCTGTTTACATCACGTGACCCGTGGAGGTGAATTCGTTTTTCCGTTTGTCGTTTCATGAGTCGACCTCTGACATTAACCCAAGTCTGCTCTTTACTCTGAAAACCTTTCGTTCCTATCTGTTCACTGTGTGTGTTTGTGTGTGTGTGTGTGTGTGTGTGTGTGTGTGTGTGTGTGTGTGTGTGTGTGTGTGTGTGTGTGTGTGTGTGTGTGTGTGATGACAGTTGGCAGTGGCAGCAGTAATCTCCGGCCCGCGTCGCCTTCACAGGCGTCACAGACAAAACAACAGTCTGAACGGTAACTGAAGACTGGGATTATACTGTGTGTGTGTGTGTGTGTGTGTGTGTGTGTGTGTGTGTGTGTGTGTGTGTGTGTGTGTGTACTCATATCTTTGTGAGAAAATTTTGGTCCTCACTTTTCCGAAGGCTTGTTTGAAGGTTAGGACTTTGTCTTCGGGTGAGGGAACGTATTCAGTCAACGAGTGTCCTCACTGAGACAGAAGTGTCCTCACTGAGACAGAAGTGTCCTCACTGAGACAGAAGTGTCCTCTGAGTTCACTTCAACAGTTTCGTTGATAAAAATCTATTTTTATAAATCACCCATAAAATTATAACCATCCGAGGTCGACTCATCAAGTCATGAGACGAACGTTCATTTCTCCTGTTGAAGCCAAAAGTTTGTACGACATCAAACGTGCTTTAAGAAAAATGTGTTTTATTCATGTTGTCGATAACGTGACCAGAGACACAAACTGATATAAAACACACAATTAACACATTTAAGTCACTTTTGTGATTAAAGGAAAATGTTTTGAGTTTATTGAAGACAAACCAGTCGACACATTCACGTCAATGACAAAAATAAAGATGGATGACATGACAGCTCAGAAAAAAAAAAAGCCAAAGCATCTTTCCTGCCCCCTGGTGGCTGGCTGCCGTATAGAAAATTACAAATCCTCCACGTTAGCAGAGGGGACAGGGACAAAACAAAAAAATCAAATTAAAAGTTAAATAATAGTTTGTTCAAGTGTTTCTGATCAGTTTGGTTTGAATCAGTTATTTGATGATATGAAAACAGGCGGAGACGACGTGAAAAATAATGAAAAATATTCATTCTACTTCTGAAATTTAACACAATGCTGGTTAGTCCGACCTGGTCAGGACCCGGTCTGGACCTGGTCTGGAGCCGGTCTGGACCCAGTCAGGATCAGGACCTGGTCTGGACCCGGTCTGGACCTGGTCTGGACCTGGTCTGGACCTGGTCTGGACCTGGTCTGGACTCGGTCTGGACCTGGTCTGGACCTGGTCTGGACCCGGTCAGGACCCGGTCAGGACCTGGTCTGGACCCGGTCTGGACTCGGTCTGGACCCGGTCAGGACCTGGTCTGGACCCGGTCAGGACCTGGTCTGGACCCGGTCAGGACCTGGTCTGTCCTGTCAGGTAGCCGCCGGCCGGGTCCGACAGGAGGCACTGGTTCTGTTGACTGGCGCTTCGGTTCTTGGCGTTGATGAGGAGCAGAGGAGACTGAGAGTAATGAGCGATGATTTCTCTCACTGATGGAAAAGACTGGACACACACACACACACACACACACACACACACACACACACACACACACATATTATTTCTCTGTTTAAACCACAGCTGATTGTTTTCAGTGTGTCTAACGAACACTTTAAACCACGGATGTTGACATCCAAACCAGCGACCCCTAGTGGTCGGAGGCATAATGTTTCCAGGAACGCCTTAAGGGAATTTCCTCAAACTTTCATTTCAATTATTCATCAATCAAATGTTGTTTGCTTGGCTGATATTCACGAGTCCCAGTTATTCTCATAGGGATTAACAAGGTGCTGTGATGGTGACCCTCATCCAGATGAATCTCAAGCTTTTCCTCCGTGAACACAACCTGAGTTGTGTGAGTTCCCAGTGGAACGTGTGTGTTCATGTTCACCTCCTGCACTTTGAGTCCGGTCCCCAGCTGGAAGTTCTGGTTCTGCTGGCGAATCTGGATGTTGTAGACCTTGTCCTGGTAGAAGACCATCAGGGTGAAGGGCTGGTTGTCCATCTGCCGGGTGCTGTCCCTCACCAGGTAGGCTCCGTCCTCCAGAGACACACAACAAACCCGTTACAAGAGCTGAACTACAATGTGACGACTTCTGGACCAGATCGAATTGAAACTGATGTTTAATGAAATAATTAGACGGTTATTTTTCATTTCATTCAGTTTCATTCGACTTTGATTTGTTACCTTGCTGACTTGTCTCAGACTTCCCTCGGCCTGACCTCTGGTGACTCTACCCACGTACCAGCGGGGGTCCAGCTCCTGTCACACACACAGATACACACACACACAAACACACACACACACACACACACACGACTGAGATAACTGTTCTGAGACACAAATACAACAGCACCATCTGCTGTTTAGACATCAGAAATACAAATGCTGATCAATACTATAATTTAATAATAACAGTGTAATAAGAACAAGATTCGATTAATGCAGAGTAAATAAAACCAATTCTCTTTTGGAGAAACACATTCTATTGATAAGCAGCTGATTACTTTTATTAATAACTGAACAGCGTAGCTTCAGTATGAAAGGAAATGTTACAGCGGGTTTTAATGTCACATTGCTCACTTTTCTCTGAGTGTGTGTGTGTGTTAATGTATGTTTAGTTACCTGTGTGTGTGTGTGTGTGTGTGTGTGTTAATGTATGTTTAGTTACCTGTGTGTGTGATGGTGGAGGACGAAACGATCCAACGAAGCTGCCTCTGTGTTCGACCTTTGCTGCAGACACACACACACACACACACACACACACACACACACACACACACACACACACACACACACACACACACACACAAGACCACACACACACATTCACAATCATTCAGACTTAATTTAAATGTATGTGTGTGTGTGTGTGTGTGTGTGTGTCTGTTGTCGTACCTGGGTGCAGCTGGCTGGGCAGGGAGCTTGCTGAGTGAACACTAGGGGGCGCACTGTTGAGAAGGAAGTTGCAGCTGATTTATTTACTTTTCATCTTTACTGAACAAACCACAGAAAACCACCTTTCTTGTTTCCTACATTTCTCCGGGACGTGTGGGGGGGGCAGGAAGTCCCGGGCGGGGGGGCAGACTCTTACTGTGAAGGGGGAAGGTGTTGTGTTTAGGAGCTGGAAGAGAAACACACAATTCAAAGAATCAAACAAACGTGTGTAACATCTACGGAACAGATCTGGTTGAAACTTGGTGGCAGATTCAAAACTCTCACCTTCATCCTGCGTTTGCTGATGAGAGAGAATAACAGACAATTGTAATTAAAATAAAATCTTAAAAACCAATAAAGATAATTGAAATGTAAAGGTGATTACCTGCATGATAATAATATAACACAGTTTTATGCATCTTTCTGTCGTGTCCTCTCAAATGTCATCATTATAAACGTACTAATAGGAGTAAAAGTCTCAAACACATAAAGTTATAACTTACGTCTCTTCTTGGATCAAACCTGTTGAACCAAACCACATGAAAGTTATATAATTATTAAATAACCTGAATAAACAGTTAAATCATCAATCAAGAGAAACTGGAAACAAAAGTGAGGAACATGAATTCATAGATGTTCAGACAACGAGCTGATGAAGAGTCGTGTGCGTTTGAATCTTAATCTTAATCTTAATTTACAATCTATGATGTTTGATAGAAGACGTGTGATGTCAACCTGGTGGGAGGCGGCCGGGGGGAGGAGTTTGACCTGCTGACCGGGGAGGAGGAGGAGGGGGGGGGGAGACCGGGAGGTTTGGACCAGGGGGGGGGGTCCTGGGCGTTCGCCGGAGGCCTGAACACAAACACGTAAATTGACACCAGCGTCTAAATTAAATTGCAGATTTGTACGTTTCTGCAAAGTTCAACAAAGTAAATTTAAAACCTTGTTGAAAATCACACAGAATCACATTTAATAGAGAAGATACCTCCTGACATTGATATCCAATCAAAACTCACAATATTAAATCAAATCAATGTTCACTCATTTGTTCATTTAGCTTGATGGAAGTTTTGACTTCAGCCTCTTGTGTGTTTATCACTTACTTCCAGGACGGTGCGCTCGGCTGAAAGAAACACAAACAAAATGAAAACCATAGAAAGTGAGTTTTACGAGTTCTGGTCTCAGCCGGTTCGGTTCGGTTCGGTTCGGGCTGAATTTAAAAATTTAAAATCCTCCGGAGCCGAGAGGAAACTCACCCTGTCCGCTGAGGCAGGTCCTGTGAAGAAGAGACAACAAAATCAGTTTTCAGATTCATTTCTTCATTCTCAGTTCAGGCTGTTAAACAATAATTTAAACGATTGTGATTCATTTCCTCTTATAATCATTGGTTGTGTTAATCTGAAGTTTCCGCCTGTTTGCTTTCTTGAAGGAAATCGTACGGACTTGGTTCTTGTTGCTCTGGAGAAAAGCTTCAGCTCAATGTAATGTAATGTGGTGAGGATACTAATGACAATAATTAAATAAATGATTAAACAAAGTACAGACATGAAATTTAACTGACTATTTAAAGCTCGATAAATTCTTTGTTTGTGCATCAGAAAGAAACTTCCGAGAGTCCCTGAACGCATCGGAAGGCTCAGTTACAAGAAACGTTTTTATTACATGTCATGAAGTTGTGTTTATGTTTATGATCGTGAGTCTCACCTCTGACGGGGGAGAAGTTGTCCCTCGACTCTCGTCCGGGTTTGGAAGCTCGGAAGATCTGCGGCGGCGCCGGAGGAACTGAACACAACAAATCATCAGCTTCTCTCCACCAATGAGGAGCTCCGTCCGAGTCACATGACCCAGACGTGGAGATGAAAACCAACAGGTCACATGGGGGGGTGCAGGCTACTCACATTTCCCTGAGGGCCGTCCCCCACAGTGGGGGGAGGCGTCTCTCCTGGACGACGACTCTCCCGGCTGCAAACACACAAAACACGTCAACGGGAATCCTTTACACATCGGAGCTGAAGTGAATCTGAGTCCCACTCACCGGCCGAGGGGGCGGAGCCGCGAGCGAGGAGACCACCGGGGGGCGGGCACATACCGCAGGGGGCGGGCCTTTGGACGACATGTGGGTATCCCTTTTATCTACACAAACAGACACACACACACAGCGTGACGTTGGTTTGTGAGCCTGACTGAGACCTGGGGGGGGGGCTGGGGGGGGCTGACAGACGAGTGCGATCCCTGATGACATCATAACGAGTCGTTTCAATAACACATTTCTTAGGATGAACTGAGTGAGACGTCCGCAGGGTGCCTGCTCTCCTGCTCTCTGGCCCCCTGCTGGCCACCTCAAGTCACTACAGCAGAAGAACCTGTCTTTCACACGTTGTGGGTCGGTTACATGTTTTCTGTTTGTGTTACCGATGTATTCTCCGTCTGCGATGGGCAGGGTGGGGCACAGGGCGTGCGCCGGGTCCTCGGGGGGCTCGGAGGGGGGGGGCTCGTAGTCTCCGTCCACGTCGTCGTTGGGTGACTCGTAGTCGTCGCTGCTGGCGTCCGCCCCCCCGCTGGTCGGACTCTCGTAGTCATCGTCGAAGTCTTCGTCGTCCTGAAGGAGAAGAAGAAGCATCACAACGTGTCGGCCATGTTGGTCAGAGAGAACTTCAAAACTGTTGTGAGTATTTCTTTGGAAAATGTTTTGTCAATAACAGACTCACAAACTCGTCCTCGTCCCAGCCCTGCACGTCAGCGGGGGTCTCTGCAACACAACGAGTTCACAACAACACACGTTACACACAGTCAAGAGGAAAAGAGAACGACAAACTCCAACAGGACCTGAACACAACTGAAGGTCACTTTGTGTTTATGAGCACAAACACACACACACACACAGACACACACACACACACACACACAGACACACACACAGACACACACACACACACAGACACACACACACACACAGACACACACACAGACACACACACACACACACACACACACACACACACACACAGACACACACACACACACACACACACACACACACACACACACACACAGACACACACACACACACACACACACACACACACACACACACACACACACACACACACACACACACTGACTGCACCAAGTCGAATGTTATATTTTTGTTAACAGAGCCAGAGTACATTTCATTTATTGTTTTGGTTGTGCGTCGTTTATTTTATTTATGTTTTATATATTTAGAATATTTAAATATTTTTAATTCTAATTCAAAAGTCAGACTGAATAATCTTCAGATTCAAGTTCTTTGCTCTGTGAAAGGGGGAATTTGCAGGATTCTGTTTTAATATTGTTATTATATCATGTATTATAACATCTCAATAATATCTGGGATAATAGATATAGATATATATAGATATATATATATATAGAATAGTCCAACTAAATGTCTTATTGCGCCAGATTTCCCTTAATATTTAGAATAATTCACCAAGTTACAGGTTTTCTTGCTCAGTTAAACATTTTCAAGCAAAATTAGTGTCGTACAATAAACTGAAATGAATTTTGGATCAAGTTGAATCGAGAGCTTGTTAATCTGAATTGATAAATAATAACAATAATCTAGAACGGCCCTCGAAGGACGTTACAAAATGAAAATGTCCCTCCTGATAAAGCTCGGCCTGCTCTGATTGGTCGGCGGGTCCACTCTGCTCTGATTGGTCGGCTGCTGCTCGTGTCGTAGAACTCTGTTAGCGCTCGGGTCGGACTAGCGGCTAAGCTAGGCTACAGCTAGCCTAGCTGTTGATCCGAGTGCGATCACGATGTTCTGGACCTCGTTACCTGGCTCCGTGAATTTGGGCGTCGCCCTGTGACAAACAGAGAGAAACAGATGAGTCATCGGAGGGCGGAGCCACAGCAGCGTCACTCGTGGGAGGAGCCTACGTACTTCTTAGAGAATAAACCTCGTCTCTCCTCCTTCCTGCTGATCTCACTGCTGAGCTTGGAAATCATCCTGAGGAGACACACACACTGGTTACACACGTCACACACACAGACACACACACACTCATCACACTCGTTACACACACAGACACACACACACACACTCGTTACACTCGTTACACACACACACACTCATCACACTCGTCACACACACACACACTCGTTACACACACACTGGTTACACTCGTTACACTCGTTACACACACACACACACACACTCGTTACACTCGTCACAAACACACACACTCGTTACACTTGTTACACACACAGACACACACACAGACACACTCATCACACTTGTCACAAACACACACACTCGTTACACTTGTCACACACACAGACACACACACACACACTCATCACACTCGTCACACACACACACACTCGTTACACTCGTCACACACACAGACACACACACACACACACACACTCATCACACTCGTCACACACACACACACTCGTTACACTCGTTACACACACACACACTCACACACACACACACTCGTTACACTCGTCACACACACACACACTCGTTACACTCGTCACACACACACACTCACACACACACTCATCACACTCGTCACACACACACACACACTCGTTACACTCGTCACACACACACACACACACACACACTCATCACACTCGTCACACACACACACACACACTCATCACACACACTTCACACACACACACTCGTTACACTCGTCACACACACACACACACACACACACACACACTCATCACACACACACACACCCACACACTCATCACACTCGTCACACACACACACACACACACACACACACTCATCACACACACACCCTGGTCTCACACACACACACACACACACTCGTCACACACACACACACACACACACCCTGGTCACACACACACACACACACACACACCCTGGTCACACACACACACACACACACACACACACACACACACACACACACACACACACACACACCCTGGTCACACACACACACACACACCCTGGTCACACACATACACACACACCCTGGTCACACACACACACACACACACACACCCTGGTCTCACACACACACACACACACACTGGGGTGTGTACTTACGGAGTGTGTAGTTTAGGAAACTTCTGCAGGTCGTTGCTGCTCAGATTCTACAAACAACAGGATATGACATCACACGTCAGGAAGTTTGAGAAAATCAACCTCAGCACTGACTCCTCCTCTTCTCCTCCTTCTCTACCTCCGTCTCTCCTCCTCTCCTTCTCTCCTCTTCTCTCCTCCTCTCCTCTACCTCCTCCTACTCTTCC
Source organism: Limanda limanda (assembly GCF_963576545.1). NCBI lineage: Eukaryota > Metazoa > Chordata > Actinopteri > Pleuronectiformes > Pleuronectidae > Limanda > Limanda limanda. The sequence continues at coordinate 1,131,183 of NC_083649.1, read as the reverse complement.
TCTCCTCCTTCTCTCCTCTCCTCCTTCTCTACCTCCTCCTCTCCTCCTTCTCTACCTCCTCCTCCTCCTCCTCTCCACTTCCTATTCTCTCTACCTCCTCCTCTCCTCCTTCTCTACCTCCTCCTCCTCTTCTCTCCTCCTTCTCTACCTCCTCCTGTACCTCCGTCTCTCCTCCTCTCCTTCTCTCCTCCTCTCTTCCTCCACCTCCTCTTCTCTCCTCCTCTACTCTACCTCCTCCTGCTCTTCCTCTCCTCCTTCTCTCCTCTCCTCCTTCTCTACCTCCTCCTCTCCTCCTTCTCTACCTCCTCCTCCTCCTCCTCTCCACTTCCTATTCTCTCTACCTCCTCCTCTCCTCCTTCTCTACCTCCTCTCCTCCTCTTCCTCTCCGCTCCTCCTTCTCTCCTCTCCTCCTTCTCTACCTCCTCCTCCTCTACCTCTCCTACCTCCTCCTCCTCTCCTCCTCTCCTGCTCTTCTCCTCCTCCTCTTCCTCCACCTCCTTCTCTACCTCCTCCTCCTCCACCTCCTCCTCTCCTCTCCTCCTCCTCCTTCTCTACCTTCTCCTCCTCTCCTCCTCTCCTGCTCTTCTCCTCCTCCTCTACCTCCTCCTCTCTTCCTTCTCTACCTCCTCCTCCTCTCCTCTCCTCCTCCTCTCCTGCTCTTCTTCTCTTTCTCTACCTCCTCCTCTCCTCCTCCTCCTCCTCCTCTACCTCTTCCTCTCCTCCTCCTCTCCTCCTTCTCTACCACCTCCTCCTCCTCCTCTCCTCTCCTCCTTCTCTCCTGCTCTTCTTCTCTTTCTCTACCTCCTCCTCTCCTCCTCCTCTCCTCATCCTCTCCTCCACCTCCTCCTTCTCCTCCTCCTCCTCCTCCTCCTCCTTCTCTTCCTCTCCTCCTTCTCTACCTCCTCCTCTCCTCCTCTCCTCCTCTCCTCCTCCTCTCCTCCTCTTCCTCTCTTCCTCCTCTCCTCTCTGAAGTGGCCTCCTCCTCCTCTTCCTCTCCTCCTTCTCTACCTCCTCCTCTCCTCCTCTCCTCATCCTCTCCTCTCTGAAGTGGCCTCCTCCTCCTCCTCCACCTCCACCTCCTCCTCTCCTCCTCTTCCTCTCCTCCTTCTCTACCTCCTCCTCTCCTCCTCTCCTCCTCTCTGAAGTGGCCTCCTCCTCTCCACCTCCTCCTCTCCTCCTCCTCCTCTCCTCCTCTTCCTCTCCTCCTCCTCTGTGTGTGTCTTTGTGTACTCACCACAAACCTGGAGCCGTTGATTGAATTCTTCATCACAGTTTTGTCGCATCCTGACAGATTCATCTGAAACACAAACATGCAAATCTTCACTCGTGTGTCTCCTCTTCCTCTTGTTTCACATCCTCATTTCCTTTCCTTACTGCCTACCCTCCCCCCCCTCCCTTTTCTGAGAAACTGCTACTTGTTTGTGTCTTTGTTGAGGTAGTTTGTGTCTTGGTGTAATTTGTGTCTTTGTTGTCATAGTTTGTGTCTTGGTGTAATGTTTGTCTTGTTGTCGTAGTTTGTGTCTTTGTTGTCGTAGTTTGTGTCTCTGTTGTTGTCTAGTGAACAAGCTCTTCAGGTTGTGCTCCAGGTTTGTGTGTTTGTTTGTGAATATTCTGAGATCAGCTTGTGTGTCTGAGCCGCAGGCTGAGGCCACGCCCCTCACGTTAAAGTGACAGGTGGAGGGTCAAGGTGCCGACATGTCGTAGATTAATGTGAATATGAAGTCATGTGACTGCAGAGAGAGAGAGAGAGAGAGAGAGAGAGAGAGAGAGAGAGAGAGAGAGAGAGAGAGAGAGAGAGAGAGAGTGCGGTGGTCTCTCACCCTCTTCAGGAAGTCGGCCAGCTGCTGGGGGCTCCAGCCCATCACCTCCGACTTGGACGGGACTCGGTCCGAGCTCATCCTGTCCTCCTGTCCTCCTGTCTTCTGTCTTCAGACGTCCAACCACAGCGTCCCAGCGTCCGTCCCTCCCGGGTCGTCTTCCTGCTCACGCTCAGACGACCACGATCGTCTTCTTCCTGTGAAACCAAACGACCAGTTTTACTTCCTCCCGTCAGCTCATCTCTTTCTGACTCGAGTCTCGAAACAAGAAGGAACCGGAGGAAAGAGACGAGACCAGTTCACCTTCAACCAAAATGGCTTCCTTCTTTCTTTCTCTCCCTCCTGTCTTCTGTCTTTCTCTTTCTTCTCGTCTCTTGGAGGAAGTGAGTGTGCAGGGGGGGGGGGGGGGGGGGTCTGACCACAGAGCGGAACAGCAGCTCGAGCTGACTCCGGATCAGAGTCGAGCTCAGACTCTGAGACTCAAACTGCAAAAAGAAAAACATTCAACTGGACTTTTTGCTCCATTTTCACATCGATGACATTTAAAACACACAACTTCTAACTACACACCAGAAGTGAAGCATCATGGGAGATGAAGTCCGCTTCTGATTAGGATTCACTCAGGTTCAAGATAGAAACCGGTTTGTTCAGGTGACATGCTAGCTTAGCTTAGCATAACGACTGAGGGGAAATGATTGACACGTTCGGTTGTGTGTGTGTGTGTGTGTGTGTGTGAGATGTGTGTGTGTGTGTGTGTGTGTGTGAATGTATGTGAGATGTGTGTGTGTGTGTGTGTATGTGAGATGTGTGTGTGTGAATGTATGTGAGATGTGTGTGTGTGTGTGTGTGAATGTATGTGAGATGTGTGTGTGTGAATGTATGTGAGATGTGTGTGTGTGAATGTATGTGAGATGTGTGTGTGTGTGTGTGTATGTGAGATGTGTGTGTGTGTGTGTGATGTGTGTGTGTGTGTGAATGTATGTGAGATGTGTGTGTGTGTGTATGTGAGATGTGTGTGTGTGTGTGTATATGTGAGATGTGTGTGTGTGTGTGTGATGTGTGTGTGTGTGTGAATGTATGTGAGATGTGTGTGTGTGTGTATATGTGAGATGTGTGTGTGAATGTATGTTCCTGTAAATGTAGCTTTGTGAGGACCAATGTAAGCACAGACGGTACCGAGTGGGGACCTTGCCACCGGCCCTCGGGGCTTCAAAGGTCTTTTTGAAGGACGACACCTGGCGTTCGGGTTGGAAGAGTTCGACGTGTAGTTTGCATGCTTAGGAAATGTATTATGTAAATGAGTGTCCTCACTAAGATAGAAGCACGGATGTGTGTTCGGTGCTGCCTGAGTTATTTTAACTCGTATTTTTTTTTCACAGCGTCATCTCCTTCCTGTCAGCATCAGTGAACGTCTCCGAGACTTTAACACTTCGTGACTTCGAGTCTCGTGAGAGGTGCATTCTGGGAGTTCATTTATCATGATAAACTCTGACAGTCAACTTACATCACGATAACGTTTGTACTTCCATAAAGTGGAAACTTATTAAACATTAAACCAATGATTGTTTTTAATTGTTCATGTTTCTAGATTCTGAATTTAAATTGAACTTATTAGTGAAAGACGATGACTCTGATGAACACGTTTCACAACACGTGGCCACAAGTGTGTGGACAGCCGCTCCACCACCGGGTCCCAGCTGAAGTGACACATTCTAAAAGGTCTGAGTTGTTTTTCTGGATCTGATATTATTCTGATTCTTGAGTCATACGGATGTGATCAGACACATTGATCCAAATCTGCATCTGACACATTCAAATAAAGTCCTGATTGGAAACTACACTCAGATTTCAGTGAACCTGATGTGAGGGTTTACAGGACCCGTTTACACAGAAAATATTACATCTATTCGAAAAACTGTAACATGATAATTAATTTAGCGTTTTAATGAATACACCGTGACGTGACTGCAGAAGTTTGTTTAACTTAGAAACGCCGCCATGTGTTAGATGGATCAGCCGTCGGTGTCCTGGCGTGTTGACTTGTTATCGACGCACTGCAGGTGAAGCTCTGATTGGTCGTGGTCACTGACACAGAGCTGCTGATAAATAAGACACAAACTATGAGGTGGTGGAAACCAAAAAAAAATTGTTTATTACAATAAAAATTAAAAAAAACGAGTGAAGCGGTTTGAGCTTTTCTTCATTTCCATGAGGAACCTTTGTTTCTGTCAAACTTTATTTTAACGTGAAGCAGAAATGAAGAAAGTTGAGAATCTGGTCATGTTTTCTGTCGGCAGGAACTTGAAAGCGTCTCTTAAAGGAATCACCCGGAGATAATTGTTGTCTCATTTTCGTTTTGTCCGTCCGTCGACGTCTTTTCACTCAGCAGCTTCATCGCAGACGTCTACGGTCGTTCACGCGTCTCTGACAGGAAGCTGCAGGAGTCATCACAACTGAGTGATGGATAAAACTACCAAAATAAAAGCCTGGCTGTTACTGAATAGTCTCAACGAGGACGATGAAGGAGATGTCAGGTCCCTGGAGCGACGAGCGCAGCGGGACTCGTCCGTCCTGAATGTACAGTCTGGTTCTGGTCTCTAACACCTGCCTGGTCCTGGTCCTGGTGCGTGGTCTCAAGTCGTGGAGCGTCAGTGAGTCTTCTTGGACGAGCCGAAGCCGGAGAACCCCATCACCGCCGCCATCTCATCGTCCTCCTCCAAGTCCACGTCATCCTCCGCCCGGCGCTTCCTCTCCTTCTGCTTCTCCTTCTTGTAGGCCTTCGCCTTCTCCTCCTGAACACACACACACACACACACACACACACACAAACACACACACACACACACAGACTATAGTCAGACATCACCACTTGCTATTTAAATAAATCAATGGAATAAAATAAAAAAAAAAGAATCAGAAATAAACCAGAAATATGTAACAGTTATGAAGTAGTGCACCAGTACTTTAATTTACAGTGAGAAAACAATTACTTTTGTCATTTGACTTTAAAGTGACACACCCATAGTTTGAGTGAAAGGGAAATGAAAGTGAGGGATTGAACTTCACAGCAGGAAGTGACAGGAGGTGAAAGCAGCCGAGCTCACCTCCTCCCGCAGCTCCTTCATGCGCTCCTCGAAGTCGTACTCCTTCTGCTTCTCCTCCATCTTCTTCTTGTTCGCCTCAAAACGTTTCTTCACCTGATCCAGAGAAGAGCGCTCCACACGCATCGACATGCCAAGGTTCCTCTGGTCTGCACACACACACAAGACACACACACAGACACACACACACACACAGACACAGTGACCATCTTGACACACACAAGTACATTCAGGCTTCACCCCCGCACTAACATGTCTTCATTTTAAAACCAAGACGACCAATTTCCATTTGAGTTGTAGCTCCGTCCACACTAACACTCCTGAAAACACACGTGACATGACAAGTCACGTCCACTGGTCATGTGATGTAAACAGGAAGTGGATTGTCTACTTTTCAGCTGGTTGCTTAGTTACAGAAGATGCTCTGGAGGAGGAGCAGTGAAAGGTGACAGTGGTTTGAGGACCCGCAGTGCGGCCGGAGGCGATGAGATGTGAACTCACGTTTCTTTCCGTTGATGTGATCCAGGAAGTTGATGGAGTCCTTGACGACACAGTCACAGACGTTACAGTAATAACTGCAAGAGAAGAAGAGAGTCGTCCAATCAGAGCGAGGCAGCCAACGGCCGATCAGTCAACTAATAAGAATCAGACATGAAAACAAAGCACTTTTCCCGGTGTCATGGTGGAGCTCTTACCCGCCCATGTCCGCCTGAGGAGTGGTCTTGGTGATGACGATGGTCTTTCCCAGTTTGGACTCCAGATCCACTTTGTAGTCCCGGTGACGGAGGAGCTCCCGCTTGACGGGCGGAGCGACCTTCCCATCTCGCCGGTCCTTGTCCCTCTCCTCCGCCAGGCGCTGCTGAGCCAGGGTCTCATACTCGTCCTTGTCCCACTTCCGACGGAAGTCGTTCTTATTGGACTGAAGAGGAAGATGAAGAGGAAGAAAGTCGAGTCAGACTTCAGGATCAAACATGCTCAGAATTATATAGAAAGAAATTCACACAAGCAAAATAAAACTGAATATGAAAACTAAAATAACTATATAGAATAAAGTAACATTTAATATACACCTAAAATATAAACAATAGAGTTAAATAAAATACATAACTAATTTGATCAATGTAATGTAAGTAATCCTGTTAGTGAATCATAAACCATATTGATATTATAATAATTTATATTTATACAATAATATTGTCTTTTGCACACTCTGTCTACACATTCTTACACTCATAGTATATTAAATTATCTATTGTATAGTCAAATACTTATATATATACCTCTACTATATATCATATCATATTATACTCTTTGTATATTCTTGTATATACACATATTTATACATGTGTACATGTTATTATTATTATATTTACTATTATTATTATATATACTGTTGCTGCCATTATTACTATATACTGCTATTATATTGGTATAATTACTATCATATATAAATATATATTATGTTATATTATATACTATATATACTGTACTATTTTTATATACTGTCTAACAATAACATTACCATCATATCATCAGTACTATTACCATCATCTTGCCACTGCACCTTATCTACCTATTTATCTTGTGTTTCTGTTTTTATTCTTTCTACCTCAATATTTTTATTGTATTTTATTGTATTCAAATATACCGGCTGCTATGACGACTTAATTTCCCTTAGGGGATGAATAAAGTAATCTATCTATCTATCTATCTATCTATCTATCTATCTATCTATCTATCTATCTATCTATCTATCTAGTGGTAGTGCAAGAAATAGAAGTTTTACTTCAACAGAGCAGAAAGTTAAACATTTAATCTGTAATAAATAATCTTACGTTATATCTTGCTTTATATATTTTCACTGACTTATCCTTGGGTTCTGTTGTCACTTCTAACATAACGTACTTTAATTCTGAAGGAGACCGGAAGTCTCATTATTTTGGTAGCTAGCGGAGCTGATGCTAACATGTAGCAGTTATCATTTAGCATGCTAATGCTCGTTAGCTGTTAGCTGCTGCGACGCGAGCGTCTGAAACTCTGGATCAGCACGTCAGATGGTTCGAGTGCGTGACGTCATCAGTGCGGATACACATTAACACACGCCATTAAACCACAGTCTCGTCACATTCACGTTATTTTATACTTTTATCGGTAAAATCAGCTCAGCCCAACACTCACCCCACTGCCAGACGCCATTTTGTTTCCTCGGTGACGCAAAACAGCAACGGAAGTCGATTTAAAGGAGTAAGAGCGCCACCTGCAGGAGTGGAGGCGCAGGACAGCCCTGCAGGGAGGAGGCGGTTTGAATTAAATTCATTTAAACAATGAAATGAAATGGTTTGATTTAAATTAATTTAAACCATTTCATAGTTTAAATGTTATTTTATTCTATCTGCTCGTGTTTATTGTTTTCCTCTCTTTCTGTCTCCAGTTGGCTTTTCCTTGTTCATCTCTTTGTAACATTGTTTAGAAAAGTGCTTTATGAATACATTTAAACGTTTAAGGAATTTATTTGTAGTAATAGCTTCATATAAAATATGTGTGATTTATTTTATTGGTACAAATATGTACCAATATAATATTAGTTTTTTTGTTTAATAGAATTAATATGTACCCGTGGGATATTTCTTTTTTTTAACAGTACTAATATTTGTATGATGTGTTTTTTGTACTTTTCAGTAGTGATATGTGTCTATATGTTTTTTTTATGTGGCTGTATATTAAGCGTCCTTCCTCTGGGCCGGACATACGTCATCAGCTGCCTGCGGATCATGCAGCGCAGGTGAGTCGGGCCGGCCCCGCCCCCCCCCCCCAGCTGCAGCTCATTAAAAAGCTGTGAAAGCGGAACAATGGCGTCGGACCGAGTGAAGAGAAACTTTAACCGTAAAACATGTCATCGAGCGGAGTGGAACGTGCAGCCCAGAGCCCGCTGCTCTCCTCCAGGTACGAGCTCCTTCACACCTGCACCTCACCGGTACCACGTGGGTCCGAGGCAGTGAAGTGAACAAAATGTTTGGACCAAATCCTCCAATCAGAGCGTGATGCAGGACTCACACTTTGTTCACTTCTTGGAAAACGAGTTCTCCTGGTTTGTTTTGTATTGATGAGTGAATGTTTCATGTTCAATATCACTGTGACACTAAGGGAAAATTCATTATGAAGGTTATGAATACAGCTCACAGCCAGCGTCTGTTCTCTGTGCTCTGGTGGATCTGTGTCCACATTGAAATCCTGTGAAGTTCAACTGAATCCAAACTGTCACTGAATTAAAAGTCTGACTTTTCAAACAAATTGCTGGAAGTTTTTAATTATGTGTCACTGGCAAATGTCAGATTTAATTCAAAATGTGCAAAACAAAAGATCTGACTTTATCTAAATGTACTGATTTTGAATCTAATCATATGAGAATGAATATAATTTGACTTGTTACTTTTCAGAGATGAAATTACTTTCTGTCCAAAAACAAACTGATGATTCAGAGTTGAACTTATCTACTTACATTAGTCACATAAAAACAATTACAGATATCTACATCTGAGAGATTTTGATTTGAACTAGCCAGAGTTACATTATAGGCATGTCTGTATGTATTGAGTTCAAGTAGAAGTCAAGGGCAAAAGGTACAGCTAACTCTAATGGATGTTTCCATTAGTAGTCATTTTGTTTGATTAGTCCATGTCCCATCTCACAACATGGAGGAGATGGTGTTTATGAGCTGTACTGCAGCCGACCACCAGGGGATGATTGAGATGATTTAGCTTCACACTTGGGAGCTGACTCCTCACTGGTGGTGTCCTCAGTTTCTGCTTCAGCCCGTGGTCCTGTGTGTGCGTGAAGGGATGGTCGGCCGCGGCGTGGAACGGCCTCCCCGAGCCGCTGCTGGCCTCCGGCTGCTCCGCCCCCGAGCCGTGGCTCCTCCCCGGCTGCAGCTCCGTCTTCGACAGCCTGGTCAGGTGAGGAAACATGGAGCCCTCCACCCGGGTCGCTCTCCGGCTCCTGAGGTCCAACCTTCTGTCCGACTCTCCACATGTCACTTTTATAACTAGGGTTGCAAAGAGACGGAAAGTTTCCGGTAAATTTCTGGAAACTTTCCGGAAACTTTCCATGGGAAGTTTAGCTCGGGAATTTTGGGAATTTGGGGAGAAAAAAAAACTACGCAAATTAAACGCTGAGCAATAAAAACATCATTCAAAACTCTATTTTAAAGATGTATGGAACGTTGAGTTTCAAGCCTCCACTGGTCATTCTTCCATCACATGCACAGATAACTCCCAGCATGCTTCACTCTACAGCAGGGCTACTGAGGCCTGCTGTAGAGTGAAGGACTAGTCAGGTAAGTTTCCATGATATTACTGGGAACATATATTAGCATGCTGATTGAGGATTGTTCATCTGTTCATCTAGCCTATTTCCATTCATTTATCCATCAATTGTAAAATATGTTTACAGACGATTCCAATTGTTTGGCTAACTATTTATATCTCTGGCATTGCATTAGTGTTTTTTTACAAACTTGTTTCTCATCTTATTCTACAGAACAATGCCACGTGCACTCTCTCATGTGTGGAGACATTTCACCTCATCCAATGTAGAAGGAAAGGCTGTGTACATTTGCAAATACTGTGTAAAGACCTATGTTAAGAATGACACAACGATGCAGAAGCATATAGTCAAGTGCCCAAAGTTTCCTCAGGGCTCAAATCAGCCTATGACAAAACAAAATGTTTATATTTATGTCTGTATATGACAAGGTAAATACAGTTAGTATAAATTACCCACAACATTTCCAGTTTATTCCCGTTAATTCCCATATATTCCTGTTTATTCCCATTAATTCCCATGGAAAGTTTCCAACTTTGAATATTCCCGGAATTTTGCAACCATATTTATAACACACACATCTTTTGAGATTAATATTTGATAATTGTGCTGACCAGTTTCTATCCATGAATCCCTTTTTAAGTTTAAGTTATTGGTGATGCTTGACAAAAATAATCCTGAAGTGATTCAAAGTAAAGGATGTGTAACGGTTCTTATTTCAGAGGTTGCATGAAATGTTGCACAGAGAAAATGACTGACACTATAAACAACCTGCAAGTAAACAACATGCCTGCTGCACCAGCAGGGGGCAGCACCTTTCCTTTAAAGCCAGTCGCACTGCAGGGGACAGCTGCATCAGTAGTTTAATGAGTTTCAGTTGAAAAGGACAAACTTTAAAAAGGACATTGAAAACAGACTTCCTCTGTTTCTTCACCTTCATCACTCTGCAGCCGACGATGAGTGACGTGTGTTCTCTTGCTCCTCAGTAACGTGTCTCTGGTGTCGTCTCCTCCTCCGGCGAGCAGCGTGCGAGGACGAGAGCGGGCGGCCGGCAGCAGAGCTCGCAGGTTCCACCACACGTCACATCCTGTCGGTCACATGACGCTGACGGGTTCACCCACTGACCCTCTTTAACCCACTGACCCTCTTTCACCCGCTGACCCTCTTTAACCCACTGACCCTCTTTAACCCGCTGACCCTCTTTAACCCGCTGACCCTCTTTAACCCGCTGACCCTCTTTAACCCGCTGACCCTCTTTCACCCTGGAGTCCACAGACCACAGGGTGAAAGGAACAGGTTCAAAGTGGAAGCTGTACAGAAACTGAACCTTCACAATCTGACAGATCAATAACTCGCTGTGCTCACTTCCATAGTGATGCTGCAGAGCTATAATTATGCAAATATGTGAATATAGAAACGTTTGCTCTTTGACGTTATTGTCTTTGCTCTCGGGACGGAGACAGTTTGTGATTAACGCTCTGTGTCCTTCAGGCCGTCCATCCTGGAGCGCTGCATCCTCAACGTGTCCACCAGCAGCGTGGCCGTGGGGACGGACGACTTGGACAAGAGGTCTGAACACGCCCTGATCACCAGCAGCACCTGGTTGTATACAAACCGTTAAATCCAACCTCTTGTGCTCCTGGTCCCTTCAGGTCCGCCCTCGGGCGCTGCTACCCCCGCCTCCTCGACCCGGCCAACACCGAGACCAACGAGGCGGTTCTGAAGCGGCGGCAGAAACAGATCCACTACGGCAAGATCACCAGCGGCTACCAGAACTACCTGCAGCAGGTGCCCAAGTAAGAGCACGCACATCCGCTACCAGATAAGAGCTCCAGCCGCTGGACGCAGGGGGTGGAGCATCAGACCGTCCTGTGGGCGGGAGGTGGGCGGGTCAGTGGGCGGGTCAGTGGGCGGGTCAGCGGGACATCCGGTTGTTCGGCTGAAGTGACGCCACTAGAGCAGGAAGTTACTAGAAACCGACTTTTCTGTGCAATATGATGTTAGCCTGAGCATCGGCCTGAACCAGGAAGTGTTGGTCTGATGTGTCGCCCGGATGAGAACTAACTCCTCCCACATGTACGTGTTGAGCAGAGGTTGTTATACTGCCCTCTTCAGTCCAGGAGGACTCACGATGCCAGTGCAGGTTGTAAATCTGTGATACCTTCAATACTAAAGAAAACTAACTGCACCAGAACCAGGGCATTGACCTGCTGACCCTAACCCTGCTGACCTCTGACCCTCAAGCTTCCAGAGATGAAACTTGTCAGAACTGATAGTTCAGTTTCTCTTTGGAATAACCGCTGTCTCCTCCTCCTCAGACACCAAAGGGACCCTAAGCTCCACCCCTCCACCCCGAACATGTACAGGAAGTACAGCCGGCGCTCCTGGGACATGCAGGTGCGTCTGTGGAGGCGGGCGCTGCACCTGTGGGACCCGCCCACCGAGGACCAGCCGGACGCCGTGGACGCAGAGGACCCGGTGGAGCAGCTGTAGGTGGAGACCGGGGGGGCGGGGGGGGGGTTGCTTCAGATCCTCAGCCTCTTTGTGAAGTCCCATGTGTGAAAGCAGCTGGTCTCTGATTCCCTCTGGTGTCTTGTCCCTGGTTCAGTCAGAGTCAGCTGGCCAAGATGACGTCCGGCCTGTGTGAGGACAGACGCCTGCAGCAGAGAGAGAAGGACACGCCCCCCCCGGCGTCTGAGGCCTCCTCTGTGTCTCCTCTGGAAGTGGGAGGAGCCTGGACCGTCCCCTTCTCCCCGGTAACGTCTCCTGATTCATGTCCACACGTCCTCCTCAGCAGAGTCCTGCTGGTGAGGCTCAACATGTTGTCTCGTGGTGAAACGTGGTTTCCTTCCTGCAGGGGGCAGAGATGAGCCATCGGCCTCTCCGCTCCCCCCCCGGCCTGGGCGCCTCCCTCAGTAGCCAGCTGACCTCCAAGGACAACATGACCGACTGGCTCCGCCTCCTGCTGGAGGCCGACCATACCCAAGGTGAGGTCATTCAAGTACCTGGGGTCCCCCGGGTCCCCTGGGTCACTGGGGTCCCCCGGGTCACTGGGGTCACTGAGGTCACCGAGGTCACTGAGGTCACTGGGGTCACTGGGGTCACTGGGGTCACGCGCTCCGAGCCTCGGACTCGTGCAGATCTCGTCTGACGGATGTTTGTCTCCTCAGATCTGGGTTCTGACGACCAGCAGGTTCCTGTGTTCTCCGACCAGCTGTCCTGGAACCCGTACTGATGTGAGACCAGCGCCGCTCCTCCTCCTGGACGCTGGGCGTGACGGCGTGCTGCTCTCGCCCTCGTGCCGCGGGCGCCACTCTGTCGCAGTCACGTGTGTTTGTGGTTTCCGGTACGTTTGTCTTTTTAAGATCGCTGAAGATTGGCTGTAACGACAGCAGGGCTGTGATTGGTCCTCGTTGCATCGACCCTCCACGGTCTTCTCACCAGGGGGCGGGTCCGAGCATGGTTACTTTGCACGTTGTATATTTATTTGTGTTGCTCACGTCTCACCTGCATCATGTTGTCGTTCTGCACCGATGCAACAGCTGCCGATAGTTTGTACTCGATGTCACTTTTGTGTATCGATCATTGTGTCACATTAGCGCCCCCCTGTGGCGGCCGTTGTCTTTGCTCCACCTTCACCTTCATGCTCAGGCTCCTCCTCACAGACGTGTTTTTTCTAAAAAACCAAACTCTGATTGTTGGAGGGAGAAGCTTCTACTTTGTGTTGTGAGTTTTCTTTTACTTGTTGTTTTGTGCTGCTCGATGACGAGAGCAAAGCTGAAATCTGTGATTAATAAAGATGTAAATAAAGTGTCGTAAATTCAGCCGGACTCGTTGTGTCTCATTTCAACGAGCGAGTTCCCGAAGGAAGAGAGGGAGAGGAACAGAGGGAGAGGAACAGAGGGAGAGGAACAGAGGGAGAGGAACGGGAAGAGGGGAACGGGAAGAGGGGAACGGGAAGAGAGGAAGAGGATCACAGACACCAACTGGTTTATTATAAACTCAAAATCCCAACATCTTTTATTCAGATAAACTGGTGGAAGTGAGATGTTCAGAGTTTCTCTTAATGCTTTTAAACTGTCTTTATATTCACGAAGGGACCAGGATCGCCCCCTGGTGGCCGGCTGCAGTCAACACATTCCTTCTCCATGTTCTCTGACGGGACATGGAACTCAAACAACCCAGTTCATGTGTCTCACACACACGAGTCCTTCAGTGTGTGTTGTGATTCGTACGGCTGTTACAAAGAGAGACCCCCCCCCCCACCGTAAATGTTATTTATGAATGCCGCCGCCGCTCACGGGCGCGTGCACGTCGCCTGGTTATTATGAAGGGAGCTCGTTAACACGCACGCTCTCAGCTCGGTGCCGGTGAGTCCCGGGCCGCTGCGTCGTCTGTTGGATTCGTTGTGGAGGGTTAGCTGGCGGCGGGCGGAGCGCGGAGAGCGGCTGTTGGAACAGCAGCGTCCCCGGGTCACACGCCTCCTCTCCCCGCTGTGTCCGGCCCTCTGCCGGCCCGCTGCACCACGGAGCCGCCGGAGCCCGGGACACCTGCCGCCGACCAGGTAAGCCTCCCCGCCGGGTCGGAGAGCCGGGTCTGCCCGGTGGAAGCGCTCGGGTCCGGGCTGGTCTCCCCCGGGTCTCTCGCTGTCTCCCCGCCGCTCGGAGGACTCGCAGGCCGCCCGGACCTCCACCGCATCCCCGCCGGTACCCCAGTGTTCTGCGCCGGGTCCGGGTGTGTGCGTGTGCGGGGACTCGGGCCCACGGACGGTCGGTTCTTCTCCGGAGCCCCGTGTGGGAGCGGCGGCCCGGAGGAGCCCCGGCGGGCCGGAGCAGCCCCGGTTCCCCGGACAGCTGCACCGATGCTCGGGGTTTGTTTGTGGAATCTGCGGCTAACGCTGCTAGCGGGTCCGTTAGCCTCCGCTAGCCGCCGCGGCTCCGGGAGGCTGCGGGCGGTGAGGCTCCGTGCGCCCGCAGAGCAGCGGCCCGGGGCCCGGAGCCTCACCGGGGCCCCGGAGCCTGCGAGGCCGGGCAGGAGGCTCGCTGCTCGGCGGCGGCTCGGCGGCGGCTCGGGCTCACGGAGCAAGATGGCTGAGTGTATTGTGCCGACCTTGACTGTGATAACATGACACATTATGAATCTCCGCCGCGGGTCCCCGGGTCCCCGGGCCGCGGGTCCCCGGAGCAGAGGAGCCGAGCACCGGGAGATTCTCTCGGTTTCAAAATGACACCTCTCATGGACTCGGCTGTGAAACTGGGCGTGTTAGCATCCTCCATTGGAAACAATAGGATCTGTTAGCCACGAGCTAGCAGCAGCAGCCGGAGATGCCCAGCGGCCTCAGCGAGTCCGCGGCTCGGCTCGGGCTGCATGGAGGCCTCGGCTGCCCGGACCACCTCCATCACCTCCACCACCTCCATCACTATCACCTCCAGCTCCATCACTATCACCTCCACCTCCACCACCTCCACCACCACCACCTCCAGCTCCATCACTACCGTCACTATCACCTCCATCACCTCCATCACTATCATCAGCTCCATCACTACCGTCACCATCACTATCATCACCTCCACCACCTCCATCACCTCCACCTCCATCACCTCCAGCTCCATCACTACCGTCACTATCACCTCCATCACCTCCATCACTATCATCACCTCCATCACTATCATCACCATCACTATCATCAGCTCCATCACCTCCACCTCCATCACTAGCATCACCTCCATCACTAGCATCACCTCCATCACTACCGTCACCATCACTACCATCACCTCCATCACTATCATCACCTCCACCTCCACCACCTCCATCACCTCCACCTCCATCACCTCCAGCTCCATCACTACCGTCACTATCACCTCCATCACCTCCATCACTAGCATCACCTCCATCACTATCATCACCTCCATCACCTCCACCTCCATCACTATCATCAGCTCCATCACTACCGTCACCATCACTATCACCATCACCTCCATCATTATCATCACCTCCACCTCCATCACTATCATCAGCTCCATCACTACCGTCACCATCACTATCATCACCTCCATCACTATCATCAGCTCCATCACCTCCACCTCCATCACTAGCATCACCTCCATCACTACCGTCACCATCACTATCATCACCTCCATCACTATCATCACCTCCATCACTACCGTCACCATCACTATCATCACCTCCACCTCCATCACCTCCATCACTATCATCACCTCCACCTCCATCACTATCATCAGCTCCATCACCTCCATCACTATCATCACCTCCATCACTATCATCAGCTCCATCACCTCCATCACTATCATCAGCTCCATCACTATCATCAGCTCCATCACTATCATCACCTCCACCTACATCACCTCCACCTCCATCACTACCGTCACTATCATCACCTCCATCACTATCATCACCTCCATCACTATCATCACCTCCACCTCCATCACTATCATCAGCTCCATCACTATCATCACCTCCACCTACATCACCTCCACCTCCATCACTACCGTCACTATCATCACCTCCATCACTATCATCACCTCCACCTCCATCACTATCATCACCTCCATCACTATCATCACCATCACCTCCATCATCATCACCTCCACCTCCATCACTATCATTACCTCCATCACTATCATCAGCTTCATCACCTCCATCACTATCATCACCTCCATCACTATCATCAGCTCCATCACCTCCATCACTATCATCACCACCTCCATAACTATCATCACCTCCACCTCCATCACTATCATCAGCTCCATCACCTCCATCACTATCATCAGCTCCATCACTATCATCACCTCCACCTACATCACCTCCACCTCCATCACTACCGTCACTATCATCACCTCCATCACTATCATCACCTCCACCTCCATCACTATCATCAGCTCCATCACCTCCATCACTATCATCACCATCACCTCCATCATTATCATCACCTCCACCTCCATCACTATCATTACCTCCATCACTATCATCAGCTCCATCACCTCCATCACTATCATCACCTCCATCACTATCATCACCTCCACCTCCATCACTATCATCAGCTCCATCACTATCATCAGCTCCATCACTATCATCACCTCCCCCTACATCACCTCCACCTCCATCACTACCGTCACTATCATCACCTCCATCACTATTATCACCTCCACCTCCATCACTATCATCAGCTCCATCACCTCCATCACTATCATCACCATCACCTCCATCATTATCATCACCTCCACCTCCATCACTATCATTACCTCCATCACTATCATCAGCTTCATCACCTCCATCACTATCATCACCTCCACCTCCATCACTATCATAAGCTCCATCACTATCATCAGCTCCATCACTATCATCACCTCCACCTACATCACCTCCACCTCCATCACTACCGTCACTATCATCACCTCCATCACTATCATCACCTCCACCTCCATCACTATCATCAGCTCCATCACCTCCATCACTATCATCACCATCACCTCCATCATTATCATCACCTCCACCTCAATCACTATCATTACCTCCATCACTATCATCAGCTCCATCACCTCCATCACTATCTTCACCTCCATCACTATCATCACCTCCACCTACATCACTATCATCACCTCCATCACTATCATCACCATCACCTCCATCATTATCATCACCACCTACATCACTTTCATCAGCTCCATCACTATCATCACCTCCACCTCCATCACCTCCATCACTATCATCACCTCCACCTCCATCACTATCATCACCTCCACCTCCATCACTATCATCACCTCCATCACTATCATCACCTCCATCACTATCATCACCTCCATCATTATCACCATCACCTCCATCACTAACATCACCTCCATCATCACCTCCATCACCATCCTCACCTCCATCATTATCAATCAATCAAATTTTATTTGTTTAGCCCATATTCACAGATCACAGTTTGTCTCCCAGGGCTTTAACATGGTGAGACGTCCTCTGTCCTTAACCCTCAACAAGAGTCAGGACAAACTACTAAAAACCCTTTTAACAGGTGAAGACACGTAGAAACCTCAGAGAGACACATGTGAGGATCCGTCTCCAGGAGACACATGTGAGGATCCGTCTCCCAGGACGGACACAAGTGACACAGATGTGTAGAGGAGAACATCATCAGGAGAAAGGTTTCAGCAGCAATGATGAGAGGAAACATGTTGAAGGAGAACTTCAATACTATATGTCAAGCAGTCCTGCTGCATCATAGTCTCTGGTCAGCAGCAGGATCATGATCCAGCATCAGGACCTGATCCACTATAGACCTCGGTCCTGGTCCACTATAGACCTCGGTCCTGATCCACTATAGACCTCGGTCCTGGTCCACTATAGACCTCGGTCCAGATCCACTATAGACCTGGTCCACTATAGACCTCGGTCCAGATCCACTATAGACCTCGGTCCTGGTCCACTATAGACCTCGGTCCTGGTCCACTATAGACCTCGGTCCTGATCCACTATAGACCTCGGTCCTGGTCCACTGATCAGGATCCATCATCAGCTGCGTCTGATCCACTGTGAGTTCCCACCAGGTTTGAATCACTGCTGATTGGACGACAGCTCTGACACAGCCGGCCAATCAGAGAGAAGAAACCCTGGAGCTGGTCCACAGGTTCGAGGGAACTCGTCGTACGACCTGGTTACCGTAGCAACCGTTCTGACAGTGACCGCGGCGGCGCCCTGCTCCTCATGAGGGCGTGTCACAGCTGCAGAGGACCAGATGTTAATTGGTTAATTGAACAGTTTAATGATCACCTGTGTCTTCCTCTCTCCAGGTGCGTTGCTGGGGCAACGGCTCAGTGACCATGTCCTTGTGAGAGTGGGCGGGGCTACCTGGCCCTGAGCTGTAAGGAGGAGGAGGAGTCTCAGCCCTTGGCCGCACCCCCTCCTCCTCCTGCATCTGACTAAACGGCTGGACGCACAGACGGGCGTGGCTCGCCCCTTCCTCCTCCCCCCCTCTCTTCCCCATTCTCCCCCCCTCCCCCACCCCCCTACTGCACACCTCCCCCCCCCCTCTCCCTGCTCTGCCCCCCCACCCCTGGCCACCATGCTGTGGTCACGCTGCTGGTGGACGGCCTGAGGGAGACTCTGGAAGGCGACCCTGACCCCGACCCCGACCCTGACCCTCAGCCAGGGGACTTCTACCTGGTGAGTCTCTGACCCCCCCCCCCAACCCCCCCCACTACGGTGACATCGACATTGTGTTTTCATTTTAACACTAAACCGACCTTTGACCTCGTCGTTCATATGGTCTCCTCTGCAGTTGGTTGCTTAGTAACAAGAAACACGATGACGACCAGTGATTTATCTTCTGTTAGCGCCGCTTCGTGTTCACGCTGCTGGTCGAGTCATGTGACTGATGAGAACCAATCAGGAGAGGACGCGTCATCGTTTACTAAAGTCTCAGTTTCTGTTCAGACTCAAAAGTTTAAATCTCTGAACAATAAAACGTCTCCAGAAACAACTTCTGATGATTCGTCAATTAAATTAATTCTTCTTTGGGAACAATCGCATTGAAATTGAAAAGTTGAATTCGGTCTGAGTTGGAATAAAATCACCCTGAGCTAAGGCTGCAGTTCAATCCTGTGTCCACTAGGTGTCGCTCCAAGAGAAGCCGGTTCCTCTCCTCCATCGCAGTCTTTATTAAAATAAACTAGAGCTGTCAGTTACACACGGCATTAACGCAAACCCATTTTAACGCCGTCAATTTTTTTAACGCGAGTTAAAGCAGAGCTGCAGCTGCAGTACCTGTGTTCGCCTCCAGTCTGACCTGCTCTCGCTTTTTGTTTTAATATTTCACCAACTAAAATATATATTTTTAAGCTGTTGTAGCGTCCCACAGGACACGGAACTTCTTCGTGGTTTAGTAGCTTTTATTATCCTCTACACCAGGGGTCTTCAACGTTTTTCAGACCAAGGACCCCCAAACAGGTGGAGAGATGGAGCAGGGACCCTCTACTATATATATTGTATAAAATTGTGTTTTATATTAAACTGGGTCTAGTGCCATGTTCAACATAACTACCCTGATATTGTGCATTCAATACTAAGCTATTCAAATATTCAGGGTTCATATATTCATGTTTTTAATTTAAACATGTGCACGGTACAGGGGGGCCATGCCACTGCTGTTTATAAACATACAGTGGGTACAGAAAGTATTCAGACCCCTTTAAATGTTTCACTCTGTTTCATTGGAGCCATTCGCTAAAATCAAAAAAGTTAATTTTATTTCTCATCAATGTTCACTCAGCACCCCATCTTGACAGAAAAAAACTGAAATGTAGACATTTTTGCAAATTTATTAAAAAAGAAAAACTGAAATACCACATGTTCATAAGTATTCAGAACCTTTGCTCAGTATTGAGCAGAACCTTTTGAGCTAGTACAGCCATGAGTCTTCTTGGGAATGATGCAACAAGTTTTTCACACCTGGATTTGAGGATCCTCTGCCATTCTTCCTTGCAGATCCTCTCCAGTTCCGTCAGGTTGGATGGTGAACGTTGGTGGACAGACATGTTCAGGTCTCTCCAGAGATGCTCCATTGGGTTTAGGTCAGGGCTCTGGCTGGACCAGTCAAGAACGGTCACAGAGTTGTTCCGAAGCCACTCCTTTGTTATTTTAGCTGTCTGCTTAGGGTCATTGTCTTGTTGGAAGGTGAACCTTCGGCCCAGTCTGAGGTCCAGAGCACTCTGGAAGAGGTTTTCTTCCAGGATATCTCTGTACTTGGCCGCATTCATCTTTCCTTCAATTGCAACCAGTCGTCCTGTCCCTGCAGCTGAAACCCCCCCCCCCCATAGCATGATGCTGCACCACCATGTTTCACTGTTGGGATTGTATTGGGCAGGTGATGAGCAGTGCCTGGTCTTCTCCACACATACCGCTTAGAATTAACGCCAACAAGTTCAATCTTGGTCTCATCAGACCAGAGAATCTTATTTCTCATAGTCTGGGAGTCCTTCATGTGTTTTTTGGTAAACTCTCTGCAGGCTTTCATATGTGTTGCACTGAGGAGAGGCTTCCGTCGGGCCACTCTGCCATAAAGCCCCGACTGGTGGAGGGCTGCAGTGATAGTTGACTTTGTGGAACTTTCTCCCATCTCCCTACTGCATCTCTGGAGCTCAGCCACAGTGATCTTTGGGTTCTTCTTTACCTCTCTCACCAAGGCTCTTCTCCAACGATGGCTCAGTTTGGCTGGACGGCCAGGTCTAGGAAGAGTTCTGGTCGTCCCAAACCTCTTCCATTTAAGGATTATGGAGGCCACTGTGCTCTTAGGAACCTTGAGTGCTGCAGAAATTATTTTGTAACCTTGGCCAGATCTGTGCCTTGCCACAATTCTGTCTCTGAGCTCCTTGGGCAGTTCCTTCGACCTCATGATTCTCATTTGCTCTGACATGCACTGTGAGCTGGAAGGTCTTATATAGACAGGTGTGAGCCCTTCCTAATCAAGTCCAATCAGTTTAATTAAACACAGCTGGACTCCAATGAAGGAGTAGAACCATCTCAAGGAGGATCAGAAGAAATGGACAGCATGTGAGTTCAATATGAGTGTCACAGCAAAGGGTCTGAATACTTATGACCATGTGATATTTCAGTTTTTCTTTTTTAATAAATTTGCGAAAAATTCCTACATTTCATTTCTTTTCTGTCAAGATGTCGTGCTGAGTGTTCATTAATGAGAAATAAAATGAACTTTTTTGATTTTTGCAAATTGCTGCAATGAAACAAAGAGTGAAATATTTAAAGGGGTCTGAATACTTTCCTGTCCCACTGTACATCTTGCATACAACACTGAGCTATTAAAGTTATTCACAGATTCATGTTTTTATTTTAAACATACATGTAGAAGAGACAGTGAATCCTCTAGCTATCTGTTGATGGCACACATACTCCCACATCAGTGAGATGTCGGACCCTGATGGGTAGCACACAACTTATCTAATCTTGGATGGATGGAGGTTGTCAGGCAGAGGCTCAAATCAGACTCACAATATGTTGGATGCATATTCATGTGTATTGAAAGACAATTAAATTCGTGAAAAAAAAAAAAAAAAATTATAAAAAATTTAAAAAATTGTCTAATCAACCAAAGATTACGCGACCTCCCTGCAGTACCTCCGCGGACCCCCTAGGGGTCGCGGACCCCCTGTTGAAGACCTCTGCTCTACACGAACATGTGCACTTCTTACTCCGTCACTCGCACACATCAACAACACTTCACTTCCTCATTGAGCCCCGATCCCCAAACAACCCCATCCTATTGGTCCAAACAGTCACATGTCCCACCCCGACCCCTTCACTGACCCTCAGACATTAGAGCGCTCCTTCAACAGTGTTTTACTGAACATACGTCAAAACCAAACATAAACATAAACCCAGTCCGTTACACTATTAGTCTGCAGCTATATGTTTTTATTTATTTAAAAATAGGGAACTTCTTATTTCATACATTTTCCACAAATATGGGGAGGACTCAAATAGCCCTACAAAGTTCTGTGTTTCATTTATTTCAAAGTAGTCCGACACCTGCCTGTGTATTTTGTGTGTTTGTTATTTGTTGCTTGTCTGTTTGAGTAGCTGGCTGAAAGCAAAGAAGTAGTACGCTTACCTTTTATTTGTAACCAAACTGTTATGGTTCATTGTTTCTGAAATAAGACGCCTGACTGCTATGTTCACAGCAAACTTGAAAAAAAGAAAATATTAAGCCATGGTTTAACTGCACTATAGGCTGAGTCCTTGTTCACCTGAAATGTGAACTTTATAATTTTATTTTGTACCGCCCTGTTTGGCAATGTTGTTTTTCAATAAAATAAAACATTTGCATAAAGCAAGTCAATCCACTTTGTTGATAAGAGCATTAAAACAAAAGTAAAATTATGGAAAAAAAATAAATGAAGGGACATTTAGAATAGATACAAATTTGCGATTAATCGCGATTAAATATTTTAATCGTTTGACAGCTCTAAAGTAAAGATTAATAATTTGTTTGTGTTTTATTTAAAAAGCTGAAGGAACAAGTGTTTAGAACTAGAATCAAGAAACTAGAACAATTTAACTCCTGTCAAATATAAACATGAACATAAATCTTTTATTCTTGTTAAAAGCTTTTAAATTTGTTAAATCTAAAGTTTTGTCTCTCTCTCTCCCTCTCTCTCTCTCTCTCTCTCTCTCTCTCTCTCTCTCCCTCTCTCTCTCTCTCTCTCTCTCTCTCTCTCTCTCTCTCTCTCTCTCTCTCTCTCTCTCTCTCTCTCTCTCTCTCTCTCTCTCTGTCTCTCTCTCTCTCTCTCTCTCTCAGTCCCTGCTGGACCCCCCCCACCCCCTCGCTGAGTGCTGCCCCCCTCATGGCTTGATGCCTGGTGAGTCACAACAAACAAGACTTATCAAAATAACAATATAATAACACAATGATGACATCACTGATCACAAAGTGTGTGTGTGTGTGTGTGTGTGTGTGTGTGTGTGTGTGTGTGTGTGTGTGTGTGTGTGTGTGTGTGTGTGTGTGTGTGTGTGTGTGTGTGTGTGTGTGTGACCTCAGAGAGCAGCTACTGGCAGCTCTGCCCTCCCTCTAAGTCCGGCCTGCAGGGGGGGTTGCTGAGCTCTAGTTTCCCCCCCGGCCCGGTGCCGCTGGCGCCCGATGCCCACCTGCAGGAGGGGGGGGGCGACCCCCTGGACAGGTCCGCCTCTCAGCCGCCGCAGCACCGCCCTCTGGCGCCCAGCACCTCGGCGTCGGAGCTGTCCCTCCCCGGAGCAGCGCCGCCAGCCCCGCCCCCTGCGCCTGGCCTCCCCCCCCCTCCTCCTCCCCCCCCCAAACGCCACTGCCGCTCGCTGTCGGTGCCGGAGGACCTGTCCCGCTGCCGCTACACCTGGAGGCCCAGCGCCTCGCGGGTCTGGACCCCCGTCAGTCGCCAGCAGTGCCACGGCGGAGCTGGGGGAGGAGTCATGGGCGGGGGGGCAGGGATGGGAGGAGGGATTATGGGCGCAGCCGGGGGTGGAGTCTGTCCTCTCCGGGCTCCAAGCTCCTCCCTGAACTCCTCGCTGCACTCCTCCTCCAGCCCCACCTTCTTCAGCCTGGCGCTGTCCCCGGACTCGCCGCTGCCCTGGAGCTTCCCCTGGGACGCTAGTGAGGCGGCGGCAGGGGGCGGGGCCTGCTGCTGCTTCTTCCCCTCCCCCTCCTCCTGCTCCTCCTCCCCCTCTCCCCTCCACCCGCCTCCCCCTCCTCAGAGGCGTTTCTCTCTCTCCCCCGTGCTCATCAGAGACTCTGCCGCCTCCACCTTCCTGCCTCCGCCTCCCGTGCCGAGCCAGGCGGCGCCGCCCCCCCCAGGCGGCCCGGCGCCTGTCGGGGCGGCTGGGGGGGGCCCGGTGCCCGCGTCGCCCTCCTCCGCCTGCAGCACGCCGTCCTCTCTGAGACGCAGCCTCCCGCCGCCGCTGCCGCGCTGCCACTCGCAGCCGTGCGACCTCCTGCTGCTGAAGCCGGGGCTGAAGCGGCGCCGCGACCCCGAGCGTCCGTGCGCCCGGCCCGTCCTCGACTTCACCAAGATGACTCAGGTACGCCCGGCGCTCGCCACCAGGGGGAGGGGCTCTATATGAGTGATTATTCACAAACATCTGATCAGTTTCAATATCTGTGTTTTATTTCATATCTTTGTTCTGATTGATTTGAATTAAATCATTTCTCTTATTGATGACCCCCCCCCCCTGTCGTCCCTGCAGACCCGCAGCATCGACCCGACGTGTCTGGAGCGCGGCGGCGGCCGGCTGGCGTGCGGGGGGGACGTCTACATGGATTCCTTCATGGGCGACTTCCGGCGCTCCTGCTCTCCGGCCGAGTGCCTGGGCCGGACCAGCATCGGGCCGCTGAGCGAGAGCGACGAGGAGGAGGAGTGCCGCGAGGACGAAGAGGAGGAGGAGGACGAGGAGGACGGGGGGGGGGAGGACGCCGGCGAGCGCGAAGCGGCCAAGCAGGCGGTGTTCGAGAGGGATTGTACAGAACTCGACTTGAACTTAATAGAAGAAAACTGACGTCTTTGTAAATGGAAGGCTGTTCTCTGTTTCACTTCTTTAGTTTTATTTTGAAAAGGATCCGAACCCCCGAGCCCCTTCCCGGACGACCCTCATCTCAACACTCCGCCTCCTTGCCACCAATCAGCAAGGCTCTCAGGAACAACGCCTCTCATTGGATGAGCTGAGGTGAAGGAAGCTGACGACAGTGATGATGTGACGCCGCCGCTTGTGAACCCTCGGCTGTTTGAACTGGAGAACCAGGAAGTGAGAGGCGGAGCTCCACACTCTGAGTCCAGTCTGCTACTCAGACTGTCAGGTGTCCCTCAGCGGCTCCGCCTCCTGGCGTCCAGGTGTCTTCCAGCACAGAGCAGCTGAGAACACGTTAGTCTGATGAGGCTCCGCCCCCGCGCCGCCAGCCCGACACGCCGCCGCTACCTCAACGCACCACAGACCGAGACATGGTCAGGATGGAAAGGGTCAGTTCAAATCACAAACAATTTAAGAATACATTTAAATACATTAATTTAATTTCAAATCCACACGAAAAAAACACATTTTAGTTTCAATTTTGTTTTGTTCAGTTCCCGTTTAGTCATTAAATTTTAATTAATGACTTTTTCCACAACAAAGAAAGAAAATGATAAACCAGAGCAAAGGTTGATGAATGTTCTTCATGTTTATAACTTCTCATGTTGACTGGTTTCATTTAAACTAAAATACAAACACTAATAAATTATTTCAGCAGCAGAAAAACTGTGAATTCAGAATAAAATATGATCACTTCTCTTTTAAAACTTATGAGGGTGAAGAACAAAGAAGAGTTGAAATGAGGCTTCAAGCGTCTGATTGGCTGAGCTCAGTCGACACAGATTTGACAGTGATTATAAATATTAACTTTTTATACAGAACTTCTCTAACAAATAAGAGAAAGAAAAGCAGCTCCATGAAATAAACAGGAGAAAATAAAACATGAGCCTCGAAGATGAATATTGATTCACACACAAGTGAAGCTGATCAGTTATTAATCAGTGATTCTGATTCAACAGTCAAATATAATCTATCATCAGTTTGGACTCAAAACTAAATAAAACATGTTGATCATCATTTTAATCTTTAACTTTATTTACTCTGTTAAAACCTCCGCATGTCTCAGTCATGTGACCTTGGCGTAGTGATGCGTTCAGGTGAGCTGGTGCGTGGCAGCGTCATCACATCAGGTTCACTGAGGGCAGGCAGCCACTGATGCTGTTGTTCACCTGAGTGTTCTCACATTCCCACTCACTACAAATACCCACTGTGTGTGTGTGTGTGTGCGTGTGTGTGTGT
The DNA here is from genome assembly GCF_963576545.1 of Limanda limanda. NCBI lineage: Eukaryota > Metazoa > Chordata > Actinopteri > Pleuronectiformes > Pleuronectidae > Limanda > Limanda limanda. The sequence goes on along the minus strand of NC_083649.1, from coordinate 1,105,583 downwards.
GTGTGTGGTCATGTGACTTGTGTCCAGATTAAATCCAGATTGTCATTGATGCTCCGCAGTCACATGTTAAAGTTTAAACCAAATTCCAACTAAATATCCAGAAACATTAAGGAAATGCAAACTGTTGCACGCATCTTAAAACCTCTGTTGCATGGAAATGAGGATTTGTTTTGTTGACATAAAACTGTCGATAAGGTGATTTAAAAAAATATATTTTTCTTAAGCTGCAAGTAATGAAACCATTTCAGTTCAGATCACATCTCCTCAAACAAAGGCTCAACCTTTGCTGTGGTGGTCTAATAAGGCTTCATTGTGAATATCAGAAAATAATTGATATCTTAATTTGAGAAACGTAAACAAACTTTTATTTGTTTTATTGATAAACTGTGTTAAAGTGAAGACGAGTTCCTTCAGAGTCTGATCAGAGAAACGTTACCACTTTCTTAATCTGGATTTAATCTGGAGGCTGAGGATTCACAGAACCTCTGTGTGTGATTGTGACTGGAAACAGATGAAAGTTGTGTGATTTAAATTTTTGCTCCGATTTTTACAAGAGAACAAATACTACACGTTGAAGGTTTTGAAGATGTTTCCTGCGTTGGTGCTGTGACGGCTGCGTGAAGGACAACGTGGCTTCTTCTTCTACATGTTTGAGATTCTTCACATTCCTGCTGATCAGATCAGATTCATTTCCTTTCTTCCAAACGTCCTTTTCATGTCCTCACCTGCGTTCAGATAGTCCATCACAGTTGCTGTTTGGAGGTTGTGTTTTTGTTTTTGTACGTTAGTGTTTTTATCATGTGGTGCAAAAAAATATTCAGAGACAAACTTTACTCCAGAAGACAATCAACAGGAACATTACAAAACACATGTACACACAGCCGCTGTAGCACACACACACTGACTCTATGTCCCAGGGACACACAAACTGACTGAGTGTCTCAGTGACACACAAACTGACTGAGTGTCTCAGTGACACACAAACTGACTATGTCCCAGTGACACACACAAACTGACTGTCTCAGTGACACACAAACTGACTCTGTGTCCCAGGGACACACAAACTGACTGAGTGTTCCAGGGACACACAAACTGACTGAGTGTCTCAGTGACACACAAACTGACTGAGTGTCCCAGTGACACACAAACTGACTGAGTGTTCCAGGGACACACAAACTGACTGAGTGTCTCAGTGACACACAAACTGACTGAGTGTCCCAGGGACACACAAACTGACTGAGTGTCTCAGTGACACACAAACTGACTCTGTGTCCGAGGGACACACAAACTGACTGACTGTCTCAGTGACACACAAACTGACTCTGTGTCTCAGTGACACACAAACTGACTGAGTGTCCCAGGTACACACAAACTGACTGAGTGTCCCAGGGACACACAAACTGACTGAGTGTCCCAGGGACACACAAACTGACTGAGTGTCCCAGTGACACACAGATTGTTGTTATTATTAACATGATGTCCCCATTACACACGTTTAGATACAATGTCCCCATTACACACAGAAACAAACACCATGTCCCCATCACACACAGGAACATTATAAAAAACTTCAAGTGTCGTAGAATTCAGATTTCAAATTGTCCCTGAACGCACCAAAAATACTGCAACATGTGTTTGGCCAAAAATAACTCAAATAATGTAAATGTGACTGTGATGGATTATCATCTTTTTATTTTGGCGACGTAACTGTTAAATTTTCAGAAGTTTATTTTGAAGAGAAAACGTGGTTAAAGTTTGGATTGTTCACGTGAGATAAACAGGGCGGAGCTTGTCTGTGTGACAAACTTGTTTTTAAAGAACTTAAGGATTAATTTGCTCAGATTTATATTAGAATCAGAAATAAAAAACTAAATTTGAGAAGAAATGTCCCCGCAAAACACATACACACATGTTGTCATAGGGCACCTTTGGGGACCCAGACTTGCATTAATTTCCTGGAGGTTTAACTCAACTGAAACCTGTCCCCACATGTGGCCTATGACAGAGATCACACACTGCCCCCCCCCCATCAGTCCATGACACCCAGCATACGCCTTAACTGAACATATTCTACTATTCTGTAAATCAAAATGTTCAAAAGAAAAAAAGGTAAAGACAAAACTAACGGAGAAGAAATGGAAACGTGTACTGTAGCTGTTCAATTTTTAGTCCTTCTGTTGGTTATCTGCTGTTTTTTCTTAATATTTCTAATCTGAGCGCGGCGAGATGTCGTGATGATGATGATGATGATGATGAAGAACACATCGTGTTTAGGAGAAAAAATGAAAAGCTTCAGGAGGAGGATGAGCGGTCGTGTACAAAGTTAGCGCAGAGACTCGGACATCTCTCGTCTTTTAGAAATGTTTTTTATTGTATGTGATTAAAAGGAAAAAACAATATGGCAATTTGAAAAGCAGTTTGTGAATAAATTAAGTTTAATGAGAATTATTTTACAAAGAAAGAAGAAACTGGCGTCCTGTCCTTCTTCATGAGTTCATGTCTAATGTCCAGATCTTAATCTTTATACAATGGAAGCCGTGACCCCGCCCACCACCAATATGCAACCACAGGATTGGACGCTGCTGCCTTGTCTTGTGGTTACAGCCCCTGCAGCGCCCCCTGCTGGCCGAGGCCAGCGTGGCACGTTGTTGAGAAAGTGACTCATCTCACAGTTTGTGATCAGTTTGGTTTGAATCAGAAGTTTGATGATATAAAAACAGGCTGAGACGTGATGATTGACAGATGACACTGACTCAGGATTGGTTGAACAGATTTCTATTAATAAATCTTTGTGCTGGAGATAAATATGTTATCAACAAATACTTCTAAATCAACTTCATACAGGAGAGTTCATTTAATTTTTCCCCCTGCAGCTAGCTACCATGAAGCTAGCATTAGCGCTAGCTGTTCAACAAGACGTCATCACTTCATCTCCGGACACGTGAAACGGAAATAAACCAAAAATAAAGTTTATTATATAAACAGATACATTTTCAAAATCAAAGGGCAAGAAAAGAATCACGTTCCCTTATCTATCAAAGATATGATTCACAAACAAGATGGTTCACTCTGATCTCTGGTAAGTTTAACACCATACATGAGATACCTCAATGAGTCATGAAGTTATAATAAATGTTGAAGGAATATTTTCTGGACGTGAGCTTCAGTTAGTCTCTGTGGTGCTGGTCTCTGAGGACGAGCTGCCCCCCCCCGGACCCTCGCTGGGGGGGCAGGTAACAGCCGGGGCCGAGGTGACAGTGATGGGGACCACCCTCTCCTTCCCGTCGCTCAGGCCCCGCCCCCTGGGAGCCTGGATCTGCAGCCGGCCTCCTGCCAGGGAGCAGCTGACCTCCTGCGGCTCCACGCCGTCCGGCAGGTGGAACTCCTGACGGAACTCCTGGCACCGGAAGGAGGAGGAGCCCCTCCCGTCCTCCTGCTGCTTCTCCGTCCTCCCGCTCACCCTCAGCTTCCGGCCCACCTGCTGGACCGACAGCTCCTCGGGCCGGAACTCCGTGGTGTCCAGGCTGAGGGCGAAGCGGCCTCCGTCCCGCCCCAGGTCCTGGAAGCCGATGGGCAGGAAGACGCCCTGAGAGCCGGAGCTGCTGTCGATCTGCTGGAAGATCTGCTGGTGGATCCTCTCCATGTGCTCCATGCTCTGCTGCACCTCCTGCATGTGGCGGAGCATCTCCTGCTCCATGTGGTAGAGCAGCGGCCGGGTCTCGGGCCACAGGCTGCGGACGGGCCAGTGCAGGTCCAGGAAGGACCTCATGGGGCCGGGGGACGGCTGGAGGACACCGGGACACAACATCTGAGGATCTCCTGGTTTCAGATCTGCTGCTTCGGTCTGAGTCTGTTTGTCTGTGTGATGTCCTGCTGCTCTGCTGCTTATATACACTGTGTGTGTGTGTGTGTGTGTGTCTGTCTGTCTGTGTGTGTGTGTGTGTGTGTGTGTGTAAGTGTGTGTGTGTGTGTGTGTGTTCCCAGTCTAAATGCAGCTGGTATTCCTGCAGCCTGCTGCCACATGCCAACACATCTCAGCTTTGTTCTATTTCGGCTGCAGGACGGTGTCATGCTCTTTATAAAGCAGTGAACACACACGTCTGTTGTTGGAGAAACAAAATGAACCTGAAGCACAAAGTGACCTCAACACATCCAGTAACAACCAGGGTCAGAGGTCAGAGGTCACATGACTCTGGTGATCAACTGGTTCAGTTAACTCAGGTTTTCTTCATCATGATCTGAGCGCATGTACATGTAAGGGGCGGGGTTTACTGTGTTTGACCAATCACAGACATGGACGTTTGACTGACAGCAGAGCCTCATGTCTCACAAGGAAAATCAAACTGTTCTATGAGATTTATTAAAAAGACGTGAAGGGAAGAACCAGCTTGAAGAGAAACGACTGTCTCTGAGGACACACACACTGTCTCTGAGGACACACACACTGTCTCTGAGGACACACACACACACACTGTCTCTGAGGACACACACACTGTCTCTGAGGACACACACACACTGTCTCTGAGGACACACACACACACACTGTCTCTGAGGACACACACACTGTCTCTGAGGACACACACTGTATCTGAGGACACTCACTGACTCTGAGGACACACACTGTCTCTGAGGACACACACTGACTCAGAGGACACACACTGTCTCACTGACTGAGGACCAGTGTTGCCACAGTTACTTTGAAAAAGTAACTAGTTACTTTACAGATTACTTGATTTTAAAAGTAACTAAGTTAGATTACAAGTTACTTTATTAGTTACATTCAGCAGCTGCTGACAACACCCCCGCCGCCTCAAGATAAAAATCACAACCGGTTTTGCCAACACTCACTTTATTAGAAGAGCATTTTTAACAGTAACGTTCACAACAACAACGTATAATGTATTTTCTGACATTTTAAGTTGAACTTAAAAACTATTTCCTGTAAAATACTTGTTTTTCTAAAATAAAATAGAGACAGTCTTTCTTCACCTGACATATTTAACTGTTAACACTGTAATGGAAAAACTTTCTACTTATGATCTACATTGTTTATAAATGTAACTATTAAATTCTTTTCAACATGTTTTATGAACATTGTACCTGTTGTTCACAGCATTAGAGAAGCAAGGAGTGGTTTTACAAACAGCTGTTCTGTGAGGCAGCAGTGACAGTAGTAGGATCTTGTTTATTATGTTAAATTAAACGAGGGCGATTCAACTTAATTGTCTCATAGGCTTCATGACTTCACTCCCAGAGACGCAAGAAGAAAATCAAAAGATTGTAACGGACTGGGTTTATGTTTATGTTTGGATTTGACGTATGTTCAGTAAAACACTGTGTTGAAGGAGCGTTCCGATATCCTGAGGGTCAGTGAAGGGGTCGGGGTGGGACATGTGACTGTTTGGACCAATAGGATGGGGTTGTTGGGAATATCAGGCCCTCATTGGCTGCTTGTGTTGGGGATCGGGGGGGGGCAATGAGGAAGTGAAGTGTTGTTGATGTGACGGAAGATGATAATAAAAGTAACAAAAAGTAGACAAAATAGTAACGCACAGTGACTTGGACGAGTAACTTTAATCTGATTACTGGTTTGGAAATAGTAACGCGTTAGATTACTCATTACTGAAAAAAGGGGTGTGGTTAAAGTAACGCGTTACCAGCATCACTGCTGAGGACACACACTGTCTCACTGTCCCTGAGGACACACACTGTCTCACTGTCTCTGAGGACACACACTGTCTCACTGTCTCTGAGGACACACACTGTCTCACTGTCTCTGAGGACACACACCGTCCCTGAGGACACACACTGTCTCACTGTCTCTGAGGACACACACTGTCTCACTGTCTCTGAGGACACACACTGTCTCACTGTCTCTGAGGACACACACCGTCCCTGAGGACACACACTGTCTCACTGTCTCTGAGGACACACACTGTCTCACTGTCTCTGAGGACACACTCTGTCTCTGAGGACACACACTGTCTCTGAGGACACACACTGACTCTGAGGACACACACTGTCTCACTGACTGAGGACACACACTGTCTCTGAGGACACACACTGTCTCACTGTCTCTGAGGACACGCACTGTCTCACTGTCTCTGAGGACACACACTGTCTCACTGTCTCTGAGGACACACACTGTCTCTGAGGACACACACTGTCTCACTGTCTCTGAGGACACACACTCTCACTGTCTCTGAGGACACACACTGTCTCACTAACTCTGAGGACACACACTGTCTCTGAGGACACACACTGTCTCACTGACTCTGAGGACACACACTGTCTCACTGTCTCTGAGGACACACACTGTCTCTGAGGACACACACTGTCTCACTGTCTCTGAGGACACACACTGTCTCACTGACTCTGAGGACACACACTGTCTCCCTGTCTCTGAGGACACACACTGACTCTGAGGACACACACTGTCTCTGAGGACACACACTGTCTCACTGTCTCTGAGGACACACACTGTCTCTCTGACTCTGAGGACACACACATGGACCTGTCTCCAGGAAGCTGACTGAGGTCATCTGGTGTTTTGGGGACAGGATGAGTCTGGAGACATTGAGATGTTCTGGGTGAGTTAGAGATCAACTGAACCAACCAGACGTTGATTTAAACTTCCCTTATCCGTCCCTTTAAGGAGAGTGTGCACCACACAACGGTGTAGAGTCACTGTGGTCAGTGGGCGGAGTCCCAGAGAGGGGGGGGGGGGGGCTGTCACAAGGTGAATCTAATAATCTAATAAACGTTTATTTCTCAGGATGAAGCTACTTGAAGGATCAGAGAATGAAAGTATGTGAGGTTCATGGGAACCAGGAAGTGAAGCAGCTGCACTGGTTGTTGTTGACCAATAGAAACACTTGTTGTGTTTTAACATTATCGTCTAACCACAAACTAGGACTAGTTTAATAAAACTAATTCAAACTGTAACGTAGAGGACATTCAGTAACTGGGGACAGATGTTTCCAGCTGCAGAGGTTGACCTGCAGGGCGGGGCCCGCACCGGCAGTCCGACAGGAAAACACCCAAATAAGGCTCGAGGAAGTGATGACGTAGCTGGAAACTGGCCATGTGGCGTAGCGCCTATAACAGCTGAGCGGAGCCGTGACGCGAGCCCGGGGCTTCCGGTCATGGCAGCTGTCTGTGCTCCGGTGTTCCGGGGGTCCGGTGGTCCGGTGGTCCGGTGGTCCGGGGGTCCGGTGGTCCGGTGGTCCGGGGGTCCGGGGGTCCAGCGGACAGACCGCGGCCGCGGCGCCGGGTCGATCCCGGACCGCAGCTGCAGCAGGAGGCGCAGGGAGCGGAGCAGCTTCCGGGTTCAGACCGGCGTGCACGCTCACCACTCGGTCCAAATATGGGCTTCCCTCGCGTCATATTCGGGAGCATACGTCACGCAGGAGTGTCTATAAAAGTCGAGCTTCATTCACAGAGTGTCACAACATGACACGTTCACTGGCCGCTGGGATTCCGCAGCTCCGCGTCCTGCACTAAACATCCAGCGCTTCTCCAGCGGGACCCGGAGCCTCCAGCCGAGCCCCCCCCCCCCGAGACCCCCGAGACCCCCGGCCCGACCCGGTCCTCCAGGAGCAGAGATGGCAGCGACCCGAGCGGAGCTGCCTCGCACCTCCTCCTCCTCCTCCTCCTCCTACATGCACAGCGCCGAGCCGCTGGAGGAGCTGCACGCACTGCTGAGGGAGGCAGCCGGGGAGTACGGAGGTGAGGAGAGGGAGAGGGGGGGGGGAGAGGGAGGAGAGAGTGGGTGAGAGGAAGGAGAGAGGGAGAGAGGAGAGAGTGGGTGAAAGGAAGGAGAGAGGAGCTGGAAGAGAGAGGGGAGAGAGTGGGTGAGAGGAGAGAGAGGAGCTGGGAGAGAGAGGGGAGAGAGTGGGTGAGAGGAAGGAGAGAGAGGAGCTGGAAGAGAGAGGGGAGAGAGTGGGTGAAAGGAAGGAGAGAGAGGAGCTGGAAGAGAGAGGGGAGAGAGTGGGTGAGAGGAGGGAGAGAGAGGAGCTGGAAGAGAGAGTGGGTGAGAGGAAGGAGAGAGGGAGAGAGGAGAGAGTGGGTGAAAGGAAGAAGAGAGTGGGTGAGAGGAAAGAGAGGGAGAGAGTGGGTGAGAGGAAGGAGAGAGTGGGTGAGAGGAAGGAGAGAGGGAGAGAGGAGAGAGTGGGTGAAAGGAAGGAGAGCGGGAGAGAGGAGCTGGGAGAGAGAGAGGAGAGAGTGGGTTAGAGGAAAGAGAGAGGGGAGAGAGAGAGAGAGAGTGGGTGAGAGGAAGGAGAGAGGGAGAGAGGAGAGCAAGTGGAGGGAGAGTGGGTTAGAGGAGAGAGAGAGGGAGAGAGGAGCTGGGAGAGAGAGAGTGGGTTAGAGGAAAGAAAGAGGAGAGAGAGAGGGGGGGGGGGTATTATGTTAAATAATAATAATGAATGTAACATCAATAATATTAAATTCATGACTGTAGCTGTTAATAATGATAATCTTTATTATTTATTATTGTTGTTAATAATAAACGAAGGACTGATGATGCTAGCAGTCAGCGGACTAGCTCCACCCCTCAGGTGTGTCTACTTCCTGTTTCCTGACCTCCTCTTCTTCTTCTCTCAGATTCTCTGCTGGACTTCCCGGACTTCCCCCCCATCACCCCCCGCGCCCCCCCTCTGGCCTACACTGGTCGTTTCACCTTCGAACCCTCCGGCGGTGGCAGTGCCCTGTGGGCGGAGCCTCTGCTCAGCCTGTTCACGGGGTTGGTCAGCATGGCAGCTCCTCCCCCTTCATCGTCAGTGACATCATCAGTGACATCACCAGTGACATCATCCTCCTGGTCCCAGCAGAGCTTCAGCTGTGTCTCCGCTGACGTGGCGTCGGTCTTCTCCACGCCGCCGTACTCCTCTCCCGCCGTCGCCGACCTCCTCCCCCCCCCCACTGACTCTCAGCAGAGCCCCCAGAGCTTCCGGCCACATGGCCCCCCCCCTGCCTACCCCGCCTCCAGGCCGGAGCCGCCCCCCCTGGCGGTGCAGGTGCAGGACGCCGGTCTGACCCGGGACCAGAAGCTCACGCCGCTGTCCACCATCACAGCCTTCAGCTCGCAGATCCAGACCCAACCTCGTGGCTCCGCCCACCAGCTCCCCAAGTCAGGTCGAACCAGGAAGTCCCCTGTGGGCAGGCAGTGCAAGACTCCGCCCCACGAGCGCCCGTACGCCTGCCCGGCCGCCGGCTGCGAGCGCCGCTTCTCCCGCTCCGACGAGCTGACGCGTCACGTGCGCGTGCACACGGGTCAGAAGCCGTTCCAGTGCCGCATCTGCATGCGCAGCTTCAGCCGCAGCGACCACCTGACCACGCACATCCGCACGCACACGGGAGAGAAGCCGTTCGGCTGCAGCGAGTGCGGACGCAGGTTCGCCCGCAGCGACGAGCGCAAGCGGCACGCCAAGGTCCACCAGAGGCAGCACGAGCGCAAGAGTGACAGGAGCTCCGCCTCCTCTGCCGCCCTGCCCGTCACCACACCACCCGCCTACTCCTCCCCTCACTCCTCCTTCACCTCCTCCCCTCACTCCTCCTTCACCTCCTCCCCTCACTCCTCCTTCACCTCCTCCCCTCACAGCTCCTCCCCTCACAGCTCCTCCCATTACAGCTCCTCCCCTCACAGCTCCTCCCCTCACTCCTCCTTCACCTCCTCCCCTCACAGCTCCTCCCCTCACTCCTCCTTCACCTCCTCGCCCTGCTCCCCCTCCCTCTCCAACTCGCTCTTCACCTCCTCGCCCTGCTCCCCCTCCCTCTCCAACTCGCTCTTCCCCTCCTCCCTCTGCTTCCCCTCCCCCTCCCCCCCCCACCTGTACGCCTCCTCCTGCTCCTCGCCGACAGCGAGTCCTCGGGCGGAGCTCCCCTCCCCCCACAGCTCCGTCCTCTGCTGACACACCGGAAGTCCGCCGTGACCTTTGACCTCAGACTGAACCTTTAACATGAACAGCACATTTCACATAAAAACTTTATTTTTGTGTTTGTCCAGTGTTGACGAGGTCAAAGGTCGAAGGTCGTGTGCAGCAGAGTCTGAACCGAACTTTAATCTTCAGCACAAAAGACTCTGGAGCAGGAAGTAGAGACTTGTGTCTCTGTGATTGTGTTTGTAAATGAAGTTTCCACGTTGTGTTGTTTCATGAGCACAAGTCGTTCCTACTGAGTAGGTCAGAAGGTCAATAGGTCAGTAGGTCAGTGTTATATACTGAACATGTTTCTACTGTTTCTACGAGAATAAAACGTCTGAATCAGCCGCTGTTTGTTTCTGGAGCTTTGATGTGTCACATGGTTTTCATCAAACTGTCTCATCAGTCAGATGATGTTTGAATTAATTCTGGTAAATATGAAATCTAAACATGAAACTGATTTTAATATTTGACCTCACAAGGAAACTGATAAAATCAAGATAAAAAGTTCAAAAAGTTGCTTTTAATGTGCAGTCTGCATGAGAAAGAGTTTTAATGAACCCACAACTTCATGTTTATTTTTACATTATGAGGATGAAAAATACCCATAATGTGAATGTTTGAAAATATAGGCCCCCTCAACAACCTCCAAAACACACACACACACACACACACACACACACACACACACACACACACACACACACACACACACACACACACACACACACACACACACACACACACACACACACACACACACACACACACACACACAGGTCTATCTCACATGAACCTTAAAACCAGATGTGGACCAAACCAAATGTCTTCACTCTGCAGGGTGTGACAAAGATAGAAGGAGAAACACACACACACACACACACAGACACACACACACACACAAACACACACTCCAGTCTGGCCTGCCAGTCCTGTCCGTTGACTTATTATGTCACAGTACACACACACACACACACAGACACACACACACACACACACACACACACTGTGTCTGGGCGTCCTGCCAGTTAAGAGGAGGCTGGCCAACAGGAAGCTCCTTGTAGGGGCATCAGGAAGTCCACTGCTCAGACAGGAAACACCATATTTAGTCTTTAGTCAGTTTTCCTGCAGCGTTCACACACACACACACACACACACACACACACACACACACACACACACACACAGACACACACACAGGAAAAGTTCAGTGAGTAGTTCATTTGATTTTGTGTAGTGTGTTAGACACTACACAGTCTTGTCAGCCAATCAGATGCCACATTCCTGAGTTGACTCTATTTACTTTGTATTCCATCACGTACTTATCGCAGTTTCCTTGAGGTGTCGCTAAGTGAAGCTGACGCTAACTAACAGGTGCAGCAGGAACAGAAAAGCACAGAAGAAGAAACGTGACGTGCTTATCTTCCCATCCTTTATCAAACTCTCTCTCTCCTCTGTTAGAGAACACCACTCACACGTGTAGAGGAGTTACTGTTATCTGCTGTAGCTTGTTCTTCTTCACTCGCTGGATTGGAAGGAATAGAGACGGATCTGAAGCTCCCCAGTGGCCGGGAGGCGCATTACATCTGTAGTGGCTCAGCACTACCATGGAGAACGAGTGGGAAACGGTTCCTGGCTCCTGCGCGGGCTTTTATGCATATTCGACTTTCCAGGTTTATGTATTGGATTCATTTTACTTTAATATTAAAT
>NC_083649.1:1076453-1088953 GCF_963576545.1 Limanda limanda | reverse complement strand
ACAGACACACAGGTCACACATGTACACAACAACACAGACATACACAGGTCACACGTGTACACAACAACACAGACACATACAGGTCACATGACAGGTCACACATGTACACAACAACACGGACACACACAGGTCACACATGTACACAACAACACAGACACACACAGGTCACACGTGCACACAACAACACAGACACACACAGGAACATACGTCAGACATGTACACAACAACACAGACACACACAGGTCACACATGCACACAACAACACAGACACACACAGGTCACACGTGCACACAACAACACAGACACACACAGGAACACATGTACACAACAACACAGACACACACAGGAACATACGTCAGACATGTACACAACAACACAAAATATAATCAACCAATCGAATTTGATTTGTGTATTCCATATTCACAAATCACAATTTGTCTCATGGACTTTAACAAGCTGAGTTCTGATCTCAACCCTCAACACGGGCAGATGATCTCACAACTTACACAGACACAAAAAAGACACAAAACAACCACAAAGAGAGAGCAAACCTTCACATTTGTGTGTTTGTTTTTTCTAGTATGTTAATCAGGGTTGAACACGTGATGAAGATGAAGTTCCTCTTCACTCAGCATCAGGAGCTTCTCTAGAACAGGTCACACTGTTGTGATGTCATCAGACTGTGTGTTATGAGTTGTGATGTCATCAGACTGTGTGTTATGAGTTGTGATGTCATCAGACTGTGTGTGATGAACTGTGATGTCAGCGCTCTGTGTCTCACCTGACAGGACGAAGAGGAAGATGATGAAGGTCTGAGACGATGGGCAGCGGAGAGACGAGACGGCAGCCATGCTGTGTGTGTGTGTGTCTGCGTGTGTGTGTGCTTTGTCTAGTTAGACAACCACACAGTGTGACTCTGTGATGGAGCTGGGGGGGTCATTGAGGGGGGGGAGAGAGACACTGTTTCTGTGTGTGTGTGTGTCTGTCGTTACCAGGGACAGTTTGGGTTCAATACCATCGTTGTGAGGACATTTTGTTGGTCCTCACTTTTTCAATGGACTGTTTGACGTAGATTTAATGTTAGAATCCGGTTTAGGTCGGAGCTAGGCTTAGCTAAGTGGCTAGGGAATGTATTATGCCGATGATTGTACTCACTGAAATAGAAATACAAACGTGTGTGTGTGTGTGTGACATGAACAAAGGGGAGGGGCCCGAGTCGTATTTTAGAACTTGTGAAAGGGGACGACACATGGACCCAGTGTGACATCATCCAGAAGAACAGTGAAATCACAGATCACACCATCACAGATTTCTGCTGTTCCACTAAAGGAAGGAGGTACTGAGGACAGAAGGACTTTATCTGTCTGTAGCACACACACACACACACACACACACACACACACACACACACACACACACACACAGAGACAAACACACACACAAACACACGCACACACACAGGGACTGACTGTGTGGAGATGTCGTTCTCTCACAGTCGACTCATTATTCACATCAAATATATTTCTTCTCCAGTTTTTTCTTTGGAAACTAAGAATCAGACGATTTAATTGTAAAATTGTAAAATTGTATAATCTGACCACGTTTCACTTTGAGGAAAAAATTGAAACCAACTTTATTTAAACTCTTCTACCTGAAAGCAGCAGCTGGATGACAGTGAGTCTGATGTGTGAGTGAGAACCAGAGAGAGTTTGGGTAATAACCACTTCATCAGACACAGAGACCAGTTCACCATGTGTGGCTGCAGGGGGCGCTGTTCTTCAGTGGTTTTCAATTGTATTATATATACATGGCGAGGAACGTCATCATCTTGCATTTAGCGTTACTCGACTCACGCTTTAAGGACACATCACCACTTCTCATTTGAACTTTCTTTAGAGAGGAGAGAGAGATTTTTATAAGTTATAGAACTTGTTTTGGTAAAGGGAGCTCATTTTCATTAGAGGGACTTTTATTCTGAAGGTTGTTGTGTCCGGAAGTTGTTAGCCTGATGCCGGTGACACGGAGCTAAATCCGGTGGGTTTATCCGGTAACGTTAAAGTAACGAGAAACAAAGTGTGTCCGTCCGCGTGAACAGGTGAGACGTGAGAGCAGCGGAGGGAACCGGGGAACTCACGTAAAGTCACACGTCACGCTGGAGACAAGCGGAAGTGCACCAGGCTAACGGCAGCTAGCTGTGACGCTAACAGGAAGTGCTAGAGCTCAGGGGTCTGGATGGCGTCGAGGCGGGGCACCTGGTGGAGTCGACCCGGGCCGCAGTGAAGGTGAGCCCGCTAGAGCCGGCCGCTAGCCCCGGAGCTAGCTGCTAACTCCGGAGCTAGCTGCTAGCTGCTAGCATCATAGACTGATAACAGTTCAAACTAATGACACAGGGAAACTCGCTGGTTAACAGTTGACTAGTCTGATCTGATCTAATGCAGATAATCCAGCCAGGTAAAGATCCTGTGGCATCAACACGTGGAACGTTCTCTTTTTAGATATTAAACCATGTAATAACCGGTAATAACCTGACCTAATCTGAGTTATCACCATAGTAACCTGACCTAATCTGAGTTATCACCATAGTAACCTGACCTAATCTGAGTTATCACCATAGTAACCTGCCTCAATCTGAGTTATCACCATAGTAACCTGCCTCAATCTGAGTTATCACCCTAGAAACCTGTCTCAATCTGAGTATCACCATAGTAACCTGACCTAATCTGATTTATCACCATTGCAACCTGACCTAATCTGAGTTATCACCATAGTAACCTGACTTAATCTGAGTAATCACCATAGTAACCTGACCTAATCTGAGTTATCACCATAGTTACCTGACCTAATCTGAGTTATCACCATAGTAACCTGACTTAATCTGAGTAATCACCATAGTTACCTGACCTAATCTGAGTTATCACCATAGTTACCTGACCTAATCTGAGTTATCACCATAGTAACCTGACCTAATCTGAGTTATCACCATAGTAACCTGACCTAATCTGAGTATCACCATAGTAACCTGACCCAATCTGAATAATCACCATAGCAACCTGACCTAATCTGAGTTATCACCATAGTTACCTGACCTAATCTGATTTATCACCATAGTAACCTGACCTAATCTGAGTTATCACCATAGTAACCTGACCTAATCTGAGTATCACCATAGTAACCTGACCCAATCTGAATAATCACCATAGCAACCTGACCTAATCTGAGTTATCACCATAGTTACCTGACCTAATCTGATTTATCACCATAGTAACCTGACCTAATCTGAGTTATCACCATAGTAACCTGACCTAATCTGAGTTATCACCATAGTAACCTGACCTAATCTGATTTATCACCATAGTAACCTGACCTAATCTGAGTTATCACCATAGTAACCTGACGATTAGATCTGAGTTATCACCATAGTAACCTTACGATTAGGTCAGGTTACTATGGTGATAAATCAGATTAGGTCAGGTTACTATGGTGATAAATCAGATTAGGTCAGGTTACTATGGTGATAACTCCTAATCTGAGTTATCACCATAGAAACCACGTCCTTCCCAGTGGACAGAGGTGGAGTTGCTTACTGAAATGTTTGATCCAATAGTTCTGACTAATATTGTGAATAATGTAATAATAATCACCTGAACTTGAGCAGATGCAACATTGAAGATGTAGTATTGACTGTTGGGACCTTGATTTCCCCGTGGCGCCCCCTGCAGGATGCTCCAGGGCCCGTACGGCGGCCTGGACCGGGAGCGGCCCCTGATCCGGCTGCCCTTCACCAGCCTGGCTGTGGCCACGGTGCTGCTGCCTCTCACCGGCCTCATCGCCTGCCTCCTGCTCTCACTGCTCTACCACTACGAGGACGCCACGTACACACACTGTCAGGTGAGTCCTCGCCACACGCTCACGTCTCCACTTCCTCCAGATGACATCATGTGGGTGGAGCCGTGTTTCCGTCTCAGCTGTCAATCACGATGTCTCGTTCTGTTTGTCTCAACACGAATCTGTGTGATAAGAACGACAGAAACCATCTTTGAGTTACATTTATTAATGTCTACTTAGATCATATTTTTTGGTCCGAGTCCCCTCTGCTAACATGGAGGAGGCGGGGTCTATCCATCATCAATCACATTATATTCGTATAAAACCCATATTCGCAAATCCCAGTTTGTCTCATAGTCTTTAACAAGGTGAGATGTCCTCTGTTCTTCACCCTCAACTAGAGTCAAACTACTGAGACCTAACACTCAAATATCCCGTTTGCACTCTAATGAGCTGCAGCTTCAGCTCTTCACTCCAGAATCAATCAGGACCTTTCAACGTGATTTACTGGAGACGGCAAATCAAGTTCTGATATGTTTATCATCAGAGAAGTAATATTTAACAAACATTATATAGTAGTGTGATCAGCTTTAAGAACAAAGTGTTTACTAATGTTCTTCATTGCTTTTCATGTTGTATATTTTTATTTTTTAATTATATTGTTGGTCAACAATGAATAAAATGAAATTCTTTCTGAATTGAAGTCAAAATGTGCGTCTTCTTCTCACCACCCAGGTGTCCAACTACCTCCCGTCCATCAGCGCCGCCATCAGCCGCATGCCGGAGCGCTACATCTGGCGCGGCTGCATCGGCCTCCACTCGGCGCCACGCTACCTGGTGGCCGTCGCCTACTTCAACTTCTACCGCAGCCGCTTCGCCAAGAGGCTGCCGGAGCTGCTGCTCAGCGGCCTGGTTCTCCTCTGCAGCCTCACGGAGAACACGGGCCTGCTGCTGCTCACATACGTGTCGTCCACGGAAACGTACAGTGAGTAGCACCAGTCAGCTGACCCAGGTCCTCCAGTCAGAGGAGAGAGAGCTGACGTGAGGTCAGAGCCTCCTTCCCACTGCGAGGATGATCTTTTATCGTCCACTCATCAGAACTCGTACTGTTTCTCTGCAGGTCTTCATAAAAACGGATTCATCGCGTTCATAGGGAGCTCGCTGCTGCACATGCTCATTACGTGCTGGCTGTGGCACGTGAACAGGAGATACTGTGTGAACCCAGAGGTAAATGAGCTTCCCACTGTCTGATGTTAGAGTTATTACCAGTAAAGTCCATGTGAAGGTTTATTTTTACGTTTGCGTTGCTTTAATGTTCTGATGCTCGTCATAACGACAGCAACCAATCAGGGTCCACAGCGCTCAGGGCGGACCTTAGAGAACAGGGGGATTCCCCACCTCCATGATCAATCCTCCAGTCTGACGTTTGATTTCAGACAGAACGTGTATTTGATAGATTTGAAGGTTGCTTTATCTTCATGTTAATTTTTTTTAAGATTATACAATTAGTGATTATATCAATAATTAATACCTTGACGTATTTGTATTGATATACTTTATTCATAGATATGATAAACATTCTGTGGACATTGAACTACGTCAACCATCAGGACTGTTTGAAGCAGTGACGACTCCTCGTCTGTGGGGGGCGCTGCAGGCCAGCGAGAGCTTTATATCCACACAGCAGGGTTTTATTGCTCTGCTGGAGGAAGTTCAGGTCTCAGTGTGTTGGAGGTTTGAAGACATATATATATATATATATCATATTAATCCTTCTCCAGGAGCTTCAGTGGTCTCCACATGTTAAACTGTAGTTCAGGTTCTCTCACTCGAGCAGCACATGGACAATCAAGTTCCGAATTAACATCTGACTCAATCTAACAACTTTATTTTGGTTCTTCCTTGTTACACACACACTCCACACACACACACACACACACACACACACACACACACACACACACACACACACACACACTCACTTCACACTCACACACACTCTCTGTGGAGTTAAACTCTTTACGGTCAAACTCTGACCAACAACAGTAATACTGAGTAATAAAGATATGATTGAGTGAATGTTGTTGCTCATGTTCAATTCTCTCTTTGTCTCTGTCACGCTGTGGGTTTCTCAGGAAGTGACATCATACAGATGGAAGGTGCGTCTCTTCCTGTTTAACGTGGGCTGTTGTCTGGCTGCAGCGTACTTCTTCAGACGCCACAACCAGTTCTGTGAGACCGGAGGTACGTCTCTACACTCGTCAGGGGTCAAAGTTCAGATCCTGATCAGGTGTCTGTTGATTTTCAGTTCAGTGGGTTCACTGCAGTCAAAGTTCAACACATGAAAACCACTTTATCTCTCAGACCCAGAGCTCAACACATGTTATCCCCACGTGTGGCTGCAGGGGGCGCTGATAGTGTTGATTTGAGTGTCAGTGATTCTGCAGCCTCAGACTTTTTACGAAGCTAAAAGTTAAAGAATCCATCACCTGCAGATCATCTGTTGGTTTATTTTGTTCAGCAACTGTCAAAATGACTTTCATTCTTCAGGTTTTCAGTTTCAATTGATGAGACAATACATGTGTCTCTCTCTCTCTCTCTCTCTCTCTCTCTCTCTCTCTCTCTCTCTCCAGTCTACACCCTGTTCGCCCTGTTTGAATACCTGGTGGTCTTCTCCAACATGGCCTTCCACATGACGGCCTTCTGGGACTTCGGGAGCAAGGAGGTGTTAGTGGCCACGCCCCCTGAGGACAAACGATACTGAACTTAACGAAGCCTTGAGTCCGTTGGGACGTGGACGTGATTCCAGCAGCTGCTGTGAAGATGGACATGTCCAGTTAGTTCTGTCATCTGATCAACACAGGTTCTGAGACCAGACTTTAAACAACACAACATGAATCCTCTTTAATGATGACTCAGCGGTTCTCTCCTGTTCAGCAGCCGTTTACAAAGTGTCCTCTGAGTGTGTGTATTTTTATATTGCGTGATATGTATATTTGTGAGGACCATTTTAAGCACAAACCTTACAGAGTCGGGACCTTTTTGGAAAGTGAGGACATTTTGGCCGATGGTCTCTTTCTCCGAGGCTGAAGACTTGGTTTGTGTTCAGGTTAGTCTTTTAGTTTAGATCATGTTAGGCCGAGGCGCTGGACAAGCATTATGCCAACGACAGAAGTACAAGAATGTGTGTGTGGACCTTAAATCATTTATTTTCTCAGAGATGGTTTCTGTCATCAGCAACATAGACTCTAACAAGTTAGCAAGCTAGCAGTTTGGTAACATCAAACGAGAAGATGAGACTGTTCAGAGGTGTTATTAACATTTTGAAGAATATCTAAAATGTAAGTTAACTTCTTGAGATCCATTGTTTCTGAAAACGTCAGCAAACAGGAAGTTAGCTTTGTAACTGCGGCTCAGTCCATGTTTGTTTATCAGGCGACTGTCGTCACATTCAGCTGGAGACGAGGGACAGGAAGAGGAAGCTGAGATCCTGAGCTGAAGGGAATCAAACAACTACACAACCTTTCGTTCTGCTTCCACCTGCACATGTTTGGTCCATTTTCTGTACAACGATAATGTGACATTTTCAGGAGTGTTTGTGGTTCAGTTATTAAATCGTCTGACAACATAAAAGCTACGTCATGGTTTGAGGAAGTTGTTTGTCTGAACAGGAGCAGAGACCTGGTGGTGCGCCAGCAGGGGGAGCACTTCAGTTGCTACTTTAGTGAAGGCTTTACATGGAACTTCACATGAAGCTCTGAAACCTCTAAACAGCTGATCAGGCAGTCGTCATAACAACAGCGGGACAATGTGATGGAAGACAAGGATGAGATCTGTTTTTAACTTCTTGTTTAATTTGTTATCAGTGAAGATGAAAACCACAAACCCCCAAATATCTGTTTGTACTTGTACTGAGCTAAACACACCTGGAGCACGGTAGTGTTCGGGTCACATGGTCGGGTTCTGTTCCCGCCTCTTTCTGCTCCGGAACACAACTTCCTGTGAAGCTGCTCACATTTCAAACACTGGCACTTTGTCGTCTTAATTAAATTCAGGTACTTTTACAAACATAAGACATTTTAAAATTTCAGTCTCAGTTTTTGCACAAAATCGTTTCTCTCCCGTCGTCCCTCTGGGTCGGGGGGGGGTGGGGTTGGAGGCCCTACAGCAGGACGCAGGCCCTCTTGATGACGGTGGGCTGCGGGTTGAGGAAGGCCCTCACCGCCTCGGAGAACACGTCCTTTATACCGTCCTGGTTGAGGGCCGAACACTCCATGTAGCGGATGGCTTGGATCTGGCGGGCGAGGGCGGTGCCCTGCTGGGTGGTGATGGGCGACTGGTTCTGCTCCTTCAGCTTCTTCAGGGTGTCTGCGTCGTTTCGGAGGTCGCTCTTTGTGCCGACCAGGAGGATGGGCACGCCGGGACAATGGTGAGACACCTGACGATGGAGATAACCATGGAGCTCAGTGAAGACACAAAAATGAGTTTAGAACATTTAGAAAAGCAACAAATCGCTAAGCATAAACCCGTGGGACTTCACATGATGTGTTTGACCTCTGACCTCTGGGTGCCACTTGTGCTTGATGTTCTCGTACGACGCCGGGCTGGAGATGGAGAAGCAGACGATGAAGACGTTGGTCTGCGGGTACGACAGCGTCCTCAGCCGGTCGTACTCCTCCTGACCGGCCGTGTCCCACAGGTTCAGACTGATGATCCTTCCGTCCAACGTCACCTGAATGCACCAAACACAAACACACACATGACCACTCCTGACTGACCATCAACACACACACACACACACACACACACACACACACACACACACACACCTGGCTGCTGTAGTTGTCAAACACAGTTGGGATGTACTCTTTTGGGAATGCTCCAGTGGTGTAAGAGATGAGGAGGCAGGTCTTCCCCACAGCACCATCACCCACAACCACACACTTTATAGTCTGCATGATGACCTCTGACCTTCAGTGACCTGTGGCACGCACACACACACACACACACACACTATCACAGGTTTGAATTGAATAAAACCAACTTTATTTTGCTATCAGAAGAGAGAAGGACCTGAGTTTACCTTGGGAGCGTCTGATTGGTTGGTTCTTGCTGCTCCAGCTGCAACAGACGCTTCAGTTTGGTTCAGTTAACAGAGTTTGTTCAGAAACACGTGACGTCCCATCGTCTCACTGCAGAGACAGAGACAGAGAGACAGAGAGAGAGAGACAGAGACAGACAGAGAGACAGAGAGACAGAGAGACAGAGAGACAGAGACAGACAGGAGGAAGGTTTGTCTTCTGTCAGTATCTGTGTTTATGGAAATGATCTGCAGAGGGAAACGCTCTCCAAACAAAGCAGGGATCTTATCCTGCAACACACACACACACACACACACACACACACACACACACACACACACACACACACACACACACACACACACACACACACATTCAAATACACAGATTTGAATGTGTGTGTGTGACTCAGTGTGAATTAACTAAACTCAGACACTATTTACTTGTTTATGAGTTTCCATCATTTTTTCATCTCTGTTAACTTTAGCTGCACTGTTAGAGGTGGTGTTAGTCTCTCAGGTGGAGTTAGTCTCTCAGGTGGAGTTAGAGTCTCTCAGGTGGAGTTAGTCTCTCAGGTGGAGTTAGTCTCTCAGGTGGTGTTAGTCTCTCAGGTGGAGTTAGTCTCTCAGGTGGAGTTAGAGTCTCTCAGGTGGAGTTAGTCTCTCAGGTGGAGTTAGTCTGTCAGGTGGAGTTAGTCTCCCAGGTGGACTTAGAGTCTCTCAGGTGGAGTTAGTCTCTCAGTAGGAGTAAGTCTCTCAGGTGGAGTTAGTCTCTCAAGTAGATAGTCTCTCAGGTGGAGTTAGAGTCTCTCAGGTGGAGTTAGTCTCTCAGGTGGAGTTAGTCTCTCAGTAGGAGTAAGTCTCTCAGGCGGAGTTAGTCTCTCAGTAGGAGTAAGTCTCTCAGGCGGAGTTAGTCTCTCAGGTGGAGTTAGAGTCTCTCAGGTGGAGTTAGAGTCTCTCAGGTGGAGTTAGTCTCTCAGGTGGCGTTACTCCTCAGGTGGAGTTAGTCTCTCAGGTGGAGTTAGTCTCTCAGGCGCAGTTAGTCTCTCAGGTGGAGTTAGAGTCTCTCAGGTGGAGTTAGAGTCTCTCAGGTGGAGTTAATCTCTCAGGTTGAGTTAGTCTCTCAGGCGGAGTTAGTCTCTCAGGTGGAGTTAGTCTCTCAGGTGGAGTTAATCTCTCAGGTTGAGTTAGTCTCTCAGGTGGAGTTAGTCTCTCAGGTGGTGTTAGTCTCTCAGGTGGAGTTAGAGTCTCTCAGGTGGAGTAAATCTCTCAGGTTGAGTTAGAGTCTCTCAGGTGGAGTTAATCTCTCAGGTTGAGTTAGTCTCTCAGGTGGAGTTAATATCTCAGGTTGAGTTAGTCTCTCAGGTGGAGTTAGTCTCTCAGGTGGTGTTAGTCTCTCAGGTGGAGTTAGAGTCTCTCAGGTGGAGTAAATCTCTCAGGTTGAGTTAGAGTTTCTCAGGTGGAGTTAATCTCTCAGGTTGAGTTAGTCTCTCAGGTGGAGTTAGAGTCTCTCAGGTGGAGTTAGTCTCTCAGGTGGTGTTAGTCTCTCAGGTGGAGTTAAAGTTTCTCAGGTGGAGTTAGTCTCTCAGGTGGTGTTAGTCTCTCAGGCGGAGTTAGTCTCTCAGGTGGAGTTACTCTCTCAGGTGGAGTTTGAGTCTCTCAGGTGGAGTTAGTCTCTCAGGTGGAGTTAGTCTCTCAGGTGGAGTTAGTCTCTCAGGTGGAGTTAGTCTGTCAGGTGGAGTTAGTCTCTCAGGTGGAGTTAGTCTTTCAGGTGGAGTTTGAGTCTCTCAGGTGGAGTTAGTCTCTCAGGCGGAGTTAGTAAGAGTCTCTCAGGTGGAGTTAGTCTCTCAGGTGGAGTTAGTCTCGTGTTTAGATCTATATTCTCTTATCTCTGCCTCAGTTTGTGTTTCAGAGTTTTACAGACGAAGAAGAGAAACGATTTGAACGAGAACATTAAACTGCAGAAGATAAAGTTTCTGTAGTTTCTCTCCAGAT
This sequence comes from Limanda limanda, assembly GCF_963576545.1. NCBI lineage: Eukaryota > Metazoa > Chordata > Actinopteri > Pleuronectiformes > Pleuronectidae > Limanda > Limanda limanda. The sequence continues at coordinate 1,078,053 of NC_083649.1, read as the reverse complement.
GTCTGGATCAGGAAAGTGGTTCAACCCAGACTCCGGGGACACTGACCCTCCCCCCCTCCGTCAGCTGATCTCACTCCTGCTGGAAGCTTCAACCTCTGATCTCACTGGGATGAACAGTAACATTGAGTCAAGTACAGTTAGTACATCTGTGTGATACTTGTACTGAAGTATTTTCATCTGAAAACCACCTCGTACTTTTACATTTTGTAGACATGTACTTTTTACTCCACTACATTATCTGACAAGTTACTTTAACATGAAAGTATGATTCATAAACAACAGTGTTTAAGCTTCAGTGATGAATCAATGAACTCCTCAGACCATGTGTCACTTTAACGTGTAACATGTGTTTCATCACGATTATTACAGTTAATAGATTAATTAAGAAATGAATCCACCATGAAAATAGTAAGTGAATTTTCCTGATGAAACTCGTGTATTATTATCAAATTTAAATGTTTCTTGTATTTCAGTGAATCACAGATATTGGGAAACTTTTACTAAGTAACTGATGTGGAAACTTCTTCCCTCTGACCTGTAACAGGAATTTACATTATTACTCTGATATTCTTCATTTCTCTTATTGTCTGTCACAGCCTCTTACAGATGTTTACCTTTATTTTGAAAACCTCAGTAATTTTCTTGACTAGCTGTTTATCAAACAAACAGGGACTAGATTCATTCACTGCTACTGGAGTTGATGAAGGACAACACACACACACACACACCCACCCACACACACACACACACACACACACACACAAACACACATATTGAAGTTGTTAACATGCAGAGATGAAAGTGTCGAAACGTCGTCTTTTGAAACGGACGTTTGAACAAAAGGAAACTTTCTGCGGCTTGGTGTTGAAACGCGACCTCGAGACTCTGAGACACGACGAGCTTCACTTTGACCTGAGTCATGATTTCATGAAGGAGAAAAAATAGATGGAAATCTAATAAATTGATGAAATTTGTGTTAACACTCCTGCAGTCGCCCCCTGGTGTCTGTCTGTAGTATAGGTCATGAACCCCTCCTCCTCCATGTTAGCAGACGGGACATGGACCGAAATAAAATATCAAAGTAGACGTTAAACCTGGACTTCGATGACACGGCTCCAATCCACGATTACTACTCTGACTGCAAAGAACATCACCACCACTAGATGGCACTGTTTGTCTCTGAGATATTTTGGCTTCATTCTGGAGGAGTCTGTATTTACAGTCTGTGACAGATCCTGCCAACAACCAATCAAATGTCTTCACAACAACATTACTGTTCATTTCTCTCTCAGATTCGATGAACCATAACAACGCTGGGAGCCAATCAGAATTCATCCCGGACACATCCTGTAAACCACAGATCTGTGTTGAACTGACTCTATCAAACATGAAGACGTTCGATTCTGTCCCTGATATCAAAGTAGGAAACGTTTCTGCCACGTGTGACAGAATCAAGCGGATCCAGATCTGCAGTGAAACCAGCAGCTGTGAAGCTGATGTGAGGGAACGAGCTGGGACAGAGAGAGGAAGAAGAAGAAGACACCGAAAAGAGGAAGAAGAAACCCTAACCGGCTGAAAATGACTGAACCAGTCATTGTGC
>NC_083649.1:1066453-1071453 GCF_963576545.1 Limanda limanda | reverse complement strand
ACAGGAGACAGGAGACAAGGAGACAGGAGACAGGAGACAAGGAGACAAGGAGACAGGAGACAGGAGACAGGAGACAGGAGACAGGAGACAGGAGACAGGGAGACAGGAGACAAGGAGACAGGAGACAGGAGACAGGAGACAAGGAGACAGGAGACAGGAGACAGGAGACAGGATACAGGAGACAGGAGACAGGAGACATTGAGACAGGAGACAGGAGACAGGAGACAGGAGACAGGAGACAAGGAGACAGGAGACAGGAGACAAGGAGACAAGGAGACAGGAGACAGGAGACAGGAGACAGGAGACAAGGAGACAGGAGACAGGAGACAGGAGACAAGGAGACAGGAGACAGGAGACAAGGAGACAGGAGACAGGAGACAGGAGACAGGAGACAGGACACAGTAGACAGGAGACAGGAGACAGGAGACAGGAGACAAGGAGACAGGAGACAAGGAGACAGGAGACAGGAGACAGGAGACAAGGAGACAGGAGACAGGAGACAGGAGACAGGAGACAGGATACAGGAGACAGGAGACAGGAGACAGGAGACATTGAGACAGGAGACAGGAGACAGGAGACAGGAGACAGGAGACAGGAGACAAGGAGACAGGAGACAGGAGACAAGGAGACAAGGAGACAGGAGACAGGAGACAGGAGACAGGAGACAGGACACAGGACACAGGAGACAGGAGACAGGAGACAAGGAGACAGGAGACAAGGAGACAGGAGACAGGAGACAGGAGACAGGAGACAAGGAGACAGGAGACAGGAGACAGGAGACAGGATACAGGAGACAGGAGACAGGAGACATTGAAACAGGAGACAGGAGACAGGAGACAGGAGACAAGGAGACAGGAGACAGGAGACAAGGAGACAAGGAGACAGGAGACAGGAGACAGGAGACAGGAGACAGGAGACAAGGAGACAGGAGACAAGGAGACAGGAGACAGGAGACAGGAGACAAGGAGACAGGAGACAGGAGACAGGATACAGGAGACAGGAGACAGGAGACATTGAGACAGGAGACAGGAGACAGCAGACAGGAGACAGGACACAGGACACAGGAGACAGGAGACAAGGAGACAGGAGACAAGGAGACAGGAGACAGGAGACAGGAGACAAGGAGACAGGAGACAGGAGACAGGAGACAGGATACAGGAGACAGGAGACAGGAGACAGGAGACATTGAGACAGGAGACAGGAGACAGGAGACAGGAGACAGGAGACAGGAGACAAGGAGACAGGAGACAAGGAGACAAGGAGACAGGAGACAGGAGACAGGAGACAGGAGACAGGAGACAGGAGACAGGAGACAGGAGACAAGGAGACAGGAGACAAGGAGACAGGAGACAGGAGACAGGAGACAAGGAGACAGGAGACAGGAGACAGGAGACAGGATACAGGAGACAGGAGACAGGAGACATTGAGACAGGAGACAGGAGACAGGAGACAGGAGACAGGAGACAAGGAGACAGGAGACAGGAGACAAGGAGACAAGGAGACAGGAGACAGGAGACAGGAGACAGGAGACAAGGAGACAGGAGACAGGAGACAGGAGACAAGGAGACAGGAGACAGGAGACAGGAGACAAGGAGACAGGAGACAGGAGACAGGAGACAGGATACAGGAGACAGGAGACAGGAGACATTGAGACAGGAGACAGGAGACAGGAGACAAGGAGACAGGAGACAGGAGACAAGGAGACAAGGAGACAGGAGACAGGAGACAGGATACAGGAGACAGGAGACAGGAGACAGGAGACAGGAGACAGGAGACATTGAGACAGGAGACAAGGAGACAGGAGACAGGAGACAGGAGACAGGAGACAAGGAGACAGGAGTCAGGAGACAGGAGACAGGAGACAAGGAGACAGGAGACAGGAGACAGGAGACAGGAGACAGGACACAGTAGACAGGAGACAGGAGACAGGACACAGGATACAGGAGACAGGAGACAGGAGACAGGAGACAGGAGACAGGAGACAGGAGACAGGAGACAGGAGACAAGGAGACAGGAGACAGGAGACAGGAGACAAGGAGACAGGAGACAGGAGACAGTGAGACAAGGAACTAGGAAACAGGGAGTCAATGAGACAGGGACGATGGACTGCTAGGAAGGGTTCTGGTCTCTTTTTTTATTTTGAAGTTTCCCCCCATGTATATGGACTTCCTGTCAGCTGACGCTGATCTGCACCCCCCCTCTCTGGCCACAGGGCGGCTCCATCAGACTGCAGCTTCATAGACCTGCTGACAATAAGAAAACCAAGAGAGGAAACAAAAGAAAGATGTGAAGAAGAATTCTGTTTTCATTCAACTGCATGATGAGTCTGAAACTTTATTGTGATAGAATCCATTTTTATTGATTATCAATAAGTCATTAATCAATAAAACACAAAGACAATCCATGTCCGGATGATGGATGAAGTATCTCATGAACTTATGGTCACTCGTATCATCAGCTCAGATTCAGGAGGATCAGAATCCAAACCTGGTTTTCATCAGAGTTTCGTGTGAGGTGATTGTTTCAGTGATGAGCTCTGAAAGAGAAGCGGATGTTTCAAGTATCTTACAGATAACATGAAGGTTGGATGTTTTCCTGCAGCTGCTCAATGCATCACAGTCAAGCTTACGATTCTTCATGGTTTTGCTTTGGAGGTGTCTGGGAAAACACCAGTTTGAAGGATGTGTTCATAATGTGAAGCTCTTGAAACACAGTTAAACACCAGCCTCAGGGAAACTGTAGGTCCAACACCTGAGGGGGAGGAGTTTCACTCAGAGTCTGACAAAGATCACGTCATGTGGTGAAGCATCGTTTCCACCGGATCCGTTCAGATGCTTTGTGTTTATCAGCAGTAAGACTGGCTCTGATTGGTCTCTGAAGAAAAGCTGCAGAAGCTCCAGAGCTCCCAGTTTGCTCTGTGATGAGGTCCAGAGCTCCCAGTATGTTCTGTGATGAGGTCCAGAGCTCCCAGTTTGCTCTGTGATGAGGTCCAGAGCTCCCAGTATGCTCTGTGATGAGGTCCAGAGCTCCCAGTTTGCTCTGTGATGAGATCCAGAGCTCCCAGTTTGCTCTGTGATGAGGTCCAGAGCTCCCAGTTTGCTCTGTGATGAGGTCCAGAGCTCCCAGTATGCTCTGTGATGAGGTCCAGAGCTCCCAGTATGCTCTGTGATGAGGTCCAGAGCTCCCAGTTTGCTCTGTGATGAGGTCCAGAGCTCCCAGTTTGCTCTGTGATGAGGTCCAGAGCTCCCAGTATGCTCTGTGATGAGGGTTCGGGTTCGGGTTCGGGTTCGGGTTCGGGTTCGGGTTCGGGTTCGGGTTCGGGTTAGGCTACAGGAGGTCATGGCTTCTGTGTCGAATCGACAGTGAACTGAGAGTTTTCCTTCACTTTCTTTCAGCTGCTCCACAGATTCTCTCTTTCACACTGCTGTTGTTTAACATGAGGAGACTCTTCTGATTTCTTTAACCTTTAATGGATCATCAGTGTTTAACACTGTTGGGTCATGACTGTTCACTGGATCTCATCAAATCACAGAACTGAGCTTCAGCCTGATCATCAACGAGTCTCCATACAGTGAGATCATATTATATTAGAACACCTATTCCTATTTTATTAAACGAAATTTTCATTTCTTGTTACCTCATTGTATTTCATGTGTAACTATTTTCATTCTACTTTACACTTAAAAGTTTATCTTATCTTATCTTAACTAATCTTATCTTCATATACAATAATATTGTCAAATAAAATCATCAGATTCTTTATATATATAACAAGTTGAGAAGTGTAATGTTTGTCGACTTGTTTGTTGAATAAAATGACTTGAATGATCAAATAAATGCAGATAAATCGTCAAATAATAAAGTTTAATAAATATCGACGTTTTTATTCAAATTTCAATGCTGGTTTTTCCGAGGGTCCGTGAACGCGCAGGAGGCGGGTCTCTGCGCGTGCGTCTGTCAGTTTGATGAGGTTCGAGTCGCGCGCTGGAGAAGAGAAGCTCGAGCTGGATCCAGGTGAGTCCAAGCTGTGTGACCTCTGACCTCTGACCCCTGACCCCAGCTCGTCCCTCCGAACAGAATCAGTGTCTTTCTCTTTATTCACTTGGAAACATGTGAGTGAGATGTTGAGAGGAACTGAGGTCCGTGAACGCCTCATGGTGTGTGTGTTCTCAGAGGTTCTCTGCATGTTCCTGAAGGTTCCTGAAGGTTCCTGAAGGTTCCTCACTGTTCTACCTGTTTGTCAACATGGAGGACAGAAGGTGAGCTCACCTGCACGGCCCCCTGGTGGCCGGCTGCAGTGTGGCTCACTACCTGTTGTTCCAGCTCCATCAGCTGATCCTGGTTCCTCACCTTGAACATCTGGAAGAGAAGAAGAAGGAAGTGGAGACAGGACCTGTCGCCTGGATCGACCAATCAGGAAGAGGCTCACACCCTCGTGTGTCCAGACGCCGCAGATACATGAAGATCAAAGGAAACATCAAACACAACTTCATCGAAAAGTTTCAACAACTTTTAGTCTGAAGAACTTTTATAAACTTCTAGTGGGAAAGTGTCAGTGTGTTGATGTGTTGTTGTGTTGATGTGTCAGTGTGTTGATGTGTCAGTGTGTTGATGTGTCAGTGTGTTGATGTGTTGATGTGTTGATGTGTTGATGTGTCAGTGTGTTGATGTGTCAGTGTGTTGATGTGTCAGTGTGTTGATGTGTCAGTGTGTTGATGTGTCAGTGTGTTGATGTGTCAGTGTGTTGATGTGTTGATGTGTCAGTGTGTTGATGTGTCAGTGTGTTGATGTGTCAGTGTGTTGATGTGTCAGTGTGTTGATGTGTTGATGTGTTGATGTGTTGATGTGTCAGTGTGTTGATGTGTCAGTGTGTTGATGTGTCAGTGTGTTGATGTGTCAGTGTGTTGATGTGTCAGTGTGTTGATGTGTCAGTGTGTTGATGTGTTGATGTGTTGATGTGTCAGTGTGTTGATGTGTCAGTGTGTTGATGTGTCAGTGTA
>NC_083649.1:978953-1056453 GCF_963576545.1 Limanda limanda | reverse complement strand
ATTGGTTCATACCTCTAACTTTAATCGAGGTTTCCTATTGGTGCTGGAAAACCTGGATATTAGAAATATTTTTGGGGAAAAAAATCTTATTTGATTAAAGGAAAACAAAAGTATAAGTAATAAGTCTTTATTATTAATGAAACCAAATGTATAAGTCAATATTAATCACTTCCTGCACAGCTCCTATCGCTACATTTATTCACTGGAAACATTTTAAATGTATTATGAATATGAATCTTCATTTATCAACATATATAATTGTAGTTCTTGGTTAAGAAAATGACCAGGATCATTTCCGAAATTTCTCAAAAATTGAAATTGAATTTGACTCAATGATCCCTGAAATATTTATTTTCATAAACAGACAGAGGAATAAACCATTCTCTTCAAAGACGTCGTTCAGCTTCAACGGTTTTAACCAAACATCTGCTCCGATTTTAAAAAGAAGGAAAAGTTCAGTGTGAAGAAAACGTTTCTGGATATTCGATCATAAATGATTAAGTTTCTAAAACACGTTCAAACGTCAGAAGCTGATTCGTTTCTGAGCTTCAGAATCACTTCCTTCTTAAGATGGAGAAATAAACTGCTTCCTGTCTGTGAGCTGAACTCCCTTCTATTTGTCTTTCAAAATAAAAGTTGTTCTTCTCTTCTGCAGCTCAGAGTCTGATGCCCTTGCGACAGCGGCCGGGAGACCCCGCTCGGATGTTCAGCTCTCAGAGGTTTGTTGAGGGGCGGGGCTTACCTATAGGAGACACAGAATGCAGCCGCTCTATTGGCCAGCTGGAGTTCCTTTAATCACTTGTTAACGTTATTTTACACAAACTCTTTGTTGGTTTGGTTTTGTAAACGATCCTGATTCTCCTCCACACTGACACATCACATTCTCTAAAGTTGTTTTTCGTATGTTTAATGAATCAGATTTGAAGTTTTCTTATTTTCATTTATTCGGTTTGCTCTTTTGTTGTGTTTATTGATAAAATAAGAAAACTTGGGCTTATTGGACTTTTGTTATCGACAAATATCTCAGCAGCACGACGAGGTTGAGGGAAGATGTTCATGTTCCCCAGAGGACGAACTGTTTCTAGCTTCAGTGATAAGAATAGTTAGCACGCTAGCTGAGTAGCATGTTAGCATGTAGCTCAGTGTGTTCAGCCTGGAGAGTCGGGAGTAAAACGTCTGTACGAAGTTAAACTGGAACAAACAGCTGAAACCATCCAGTTCGTGTAATTCTCTGTTAGCGACGTTAGCGTTAGCTTTCGCTGACATTATTCTCTTTCTTCATCAGAGACATTACGAACCGCTCAGACTTTGACTCCTCCCTCCCACTCTCTCCCGGCGAATCTCGATGTGTGTACAGCCTCAAGCCCCTCCTCCTGCCCTCGGGGCTCCACCCCCTGGAGGGTCAGGGTTCTGGACTCGTCGGAGGTCTGGAGAAGAGCTCCAGCCTCGGGGAGCTGAGGAGCAGCGCGGCCTCCATCCTCGCCTCCTCCGGCTCCACCCGCTCCCTCTGCATCACGCCAGACCGCCCCGGCGCCTCCTCCTCGTCAGGCAGCGCCCAGGGGGCCGGCCCCCAGCTCCCGACCAGGAGGAGCCCCGTGGAGGAGGAGGGAGGCGACGAGTCGTCCAGCAGCCGAAGGAGAAACAAGTTCAATAAGATCTTTAAGAAGAAGCAGGGACGTTATTGATTCTCAGTTCCAGAGAAGATCCCACAAACCTGCTGAGTCACGATGAGACTTTAACCTTCGTCGCAGGAAACATCAGTCGTCTACTTTTCTGACTTAGTTTGATCTTTGCTCTGCGTTAAACTGAGCAAAGATCAGACACATGGAGGAGGAGGAGGAGCAGGAGGAGGAAGAGGAGGAGGAGGAGGAGGAGGAGGAGGAGGAGGAGGAGGAGGAGGAGCAGCAGCAGGAGGAGGAGGAGCAGGAGGAGTAGGAGGAGCAGGAGGAGGAGGAGCAGTAGGAGGAGGAGGAAGAGGAGGAGGAGGAAGAGGAGCACTGATGAAGATACAACTCAACTGTTGAAGGACTTTTTCATCTTCTTTCTTTTTCTGTTTGAAGTGAAACTTTGACAATTTGACAATTTTCTCACCATAGATTTAGAGATAAAGCAATAAAGACATTTTATTTTCACAAGTTGTTTCCTTGCTGCTCATTAGAGAAATAAACTGTTTCCTGTCCGTCACAGGTTTGATTCCTGCAGCAACAGAAACTCCTGTTGAACAATTCAATTGTTGGTTTATTCTCTTGATGAATACTAATATATAAATGATGATATGATATTAATAATTCAAAACGTCCACTTAAAGGGAAGAAATATCAAAAATATAAAACTATAAAGATTATTGGCAAAGATGAGAATAAAATTTGCCCTTTTGTTTTGATACAGGAGTAAATTATTATTTGAGGTCGTCTTAATTCTGAGGGGGGGGGGTCAGAGTTCTGAGGACTAGCTCGTGAGCGCCCTCTTGGTGAACAGTTTTAATACAACAGCATTAGACTTATTTTTAAGTTGGTGACATCTGTGAACGTGTGTCAGATGCATGATGGGAACTTTCTGTGGAGGTGTTTTTGTTTCATATTTACACATCAGAGAGATTTTAAAGGTTTGGTTAAACTGTTCGTTTCAAGAAAGCAGCGTCAGAACTTTATTAGTTCACAAAGTTCACACGAGTCAGGAGGAAAACCGGTTCTGTGCTTCAGACCCATGAAGAGGACGGCATGTGACCACCAGGTGGCAGCACAGAGCCGCAGACCATCAACAACAACTGAAGAGAAGCAACATTTACGCCTTTTTTAATTTTTTGGTTTGAATTTTTTCGTTCTGATCATCTGTGGATGAAGAACAAACTCAAGGTTTAATCATCAGAGATTCACAGAAACACGAGCAGCTGGAAAACCTTTTTCACTTTTTACTGTTTCATGTGGAGTTCATTTGAAAAGTTGATTAACAGGTTTTTGTCGGATCAGTTTGAAACAGGATCAGTGTGAAACAGGATCAGTGTGAATCAGGATCAGTGTGAAACAGGATCAGTGTGAATCAGGATCAGTGTGAATCAGGATCAGTGTGAAACAGGATCAGTGTGAAACAGGATCAGTGTGAAACAGGATCAGTTTGAAACAGGATCAGTGTGAATCAGGATCAGTGTGAAACAGGATCAGTTTGAAACAGGATCAGTGGGAAACAGGATCAGTGTGAAACAGGATCAGTGTGAAACAGGATCAGTTTGAAACAGGATCAGTGTGAAACAGGATCAGTTTGAAACAGGATCAGTTTGAAACAGGATCAGTTGGAAACAGGATCAGTTGGAAACAGAATCAGTTTGAAACAGGATCAGTTTGAAGCAGGATCAGTTTGAAACAGGATCAGTGTGAAACAGGATCAGTGTGAAACAGGATCAGTGTGAAACAGGATCAGTTTGAAACAGGATCAGTTTGAAACAGGATCAGTGTGAAACAGGATCAGTGTGAATCAGGATCAGTTAGAAACAGGATCAGTTTGAATCAGGATCAGTGTGAATCAGGATCAGTGGGAAACAGGATCAGTGTGAAACAGGATCAGTGTGAAACAGGATCAGTGGGATCAGGATCAGTTTGAAACAGGATCAGTGTGAATCAGGATCAGTGTGACTCAGGATCAGTGTGAAACAGGATCAGTGGGAAACAGGATCAGTTTGAAACAGGATCAGTGTGAAACAGGATCAGTGTGAATCAGGATCAGTGTGAAACAGGATCAGTGTGAAACAGGATCAGTGGGAAACAGGATCAGTGTGAAACAGGATCAGTGTGAAACAGGATCAGTGTGAATCAGGATCAGTGTGAAACAGGATCAGTGTGAATCAGGATCAGTGTGAATCAGGATCAGTGTGAAACAGGATCAGTGTGAAACAGGATCAGTTTGAAACAGGATCAGTGTGAAACAGGATCAGTGTGAATCAGGATCAGTGTGAAACAGAATCAGTGTGAAACAGGATCAGTGTGAAACAGGATCAGTTTGAAACAGGATCAGTGTGAAACAGGATCAGTGTGAAACAGAATCAGTGTGAAACAGGATCAGTGTGAATCAGGATCAGTGTGAAACAGGATCAGTGTGAAACAGGATCAGTTAGAAACAGGATCAGTGTGAAACAGGATCAGTGTGAATCAGGATCAGTGTGAAACAGGATCAGTTAGAAACAGGATCAGTGTGAAACAGAATCAGTTTGAAACAGGATCAGTTTGAAACAGGATCAGTGTGAAACAGGATCAGTGTGAATCAGGATCAGTGTAAAACAGGATCAGTGTGAAACAGGATCAGTGTGAAACAGAATCAGTGTGAAACAGAATCAGTGTGAAACAGAATCAGTGTGAAACAGAATCAAAGTGAAACAGGATCAGTGTGAAACAGAATCAGTGTGAAACAGAATCAAAGTGAAACAGGATCAGTGTGAAACAGAATCAAAGTGAAACAGAATCAGTGTGAAACAGAATCAGTGTGAAACAGAATCAGTGTGAAACAGAATCAGTGTGAAACAGGATCAGTTTGAAACAGGATCAGTGTGAAACAGGATCAGTTTGAAACAGGATCAGTGTGAAACAGGATCAGTGTTAAACAGAATCAGTTTGAAACAGGATCAGTGTGAAACAGGATCAGTGTGAAACAGAATCAGTTTGAAACAGGATCAGTGGGAAACAGAATCAGTGTGAAACAGGATCAGTGTGAAACAGGATCAGTGTGAAACAGAATCAGTGTGAAACAGGATCAGTGTGAAACAGGATCAGTGTGAATCAGGATCAGTGTGAAACAGGATCAGTGTGAATCAGGATCAGTGTGAAACAGGATCAGTTTGAAACAGGATCAGTGTGAATCAGGATCAGTGTGAAACAGGATCAGTGTGAATCAGGATCAGTGTGAAACAGGATCAGTGTGAATCAGGATCAGTGTGAAAAAGAATCAGTGTGAAACGGGATCAGTGTGAAACAGGATCAGTGTGAATCAGGATCAGTGTGAATCAGGATCAGTGGGAAACAGGATCAGTGTGAAACAGGATCAGTTTGAAACAGGATCAGTGTGAAACAGAATCAGTGTGAAACAGGATCAGTGTGAAACAGAATCAGTGTGAAACAGAATCAGTGTGAAACAGGATCAGTGTGAAACAGGATCAGTGTGAAACAGGATCAGCGTGAAGCAGGATCAGTTTGAAACAGAATCAGTGTGAAACAGGATCAGTGTGAAACAGGATCCGTTTGAAACAGGATCAGTGTGAAACAGGATCAGTGTGAAACAGGATCAGTGTGAAACCGGATCAGTGGGAAACAGAATCAGTTTGAAACAGGATCAGTGTGAAACAGGATCAGTGTGAAACAGGATCAGTGTGAAACCGGATCAGTGTGAAACTGGATCAGTGTGAAACAGAATCAGTTTGAAACAGGATCAGTGGGAAACAGAATCAGTGTGAAACAGGATCAGTGTGAAACAGAATCAGTGTGAAACAAGATCAGTGTGAAACAGGATCAGTGTGAATCAGGATCAGTGTGAAACAGGATCAGTGTGAATCAGGATCAGTGTGAAACAGGATCAGTTTGAAACAGGATCAGTGTGAATCAGGATCAGTGTGAAACAGGATCAGTGTGAATCAGGATCAGTGTGAAACAGGATCAGTGTGAATCAGGATCAGTGTGAAACAGAATCAGTGTGAAACAGGATCAGTGTGAAACTGGATCAGTGTGAAACAGAATCAGTTTGAAACAGGATCAGTGGGAAACAGAATCAGTGGGAAACAGGATCAGTGTGAAACAGGATCAGTGTGAAACAGAATCAGTGTGAAACATGATCAGTGTGAAACAGGATCAGTGTGAATCAGGATCAGTGTGAATCAGGATCAGTGTGAAACAGGATCAGTGTGAATCAGGATCAGTGTGAAACAGGATCAGTTTGAAACAGGATCAGTGTGAATCAGGATCAGTGTGAAACAGGATCAGTGTGAATCAGGATCAGTGTGAAACAGGATCAGTGTGAATCAGGATCAGTGTGAAACAGAATCAGTGTGAAACAGGATCAGTGTGAAACAGGATCAGTGTGAATCAGGATCAGTGTGAATCAGGATCAGTGGGAAACAGGATCAGTGTGAAACAGGATCAGTTTGAAACAGGATCAGTGTGAAACAGAATCAGTGTGAAACAGGATCAGTGTGAAACAGAATCAGTGTGAAACAGAATCAGTGTGAAACAGGATCAGTGTGAAACAGGATCAGTGTGAAACAGGATCAGCGTGAAGCAGGATCAGTTTGAAACAGAATCAGTGTGAAACAGGCTCAGTGTGAAACAGGATCCGTTTGAAACAGGATCAGTGTGAAACAGGATCAGTGTGAAACAGGATCAGTGTGAAACCGGATCAGTGGGAAACAGAATCAGTTTGAAACAGGATCAGTGTGAAACAGGATCAGTGTGAAACAGGATCAGTGTGAAACCGGATCAGTGTGAAACTGGATCAGTGGGAAACAGAATCAGTTTGAAACAGGATCAGTTTGAAACAGGATCAGTGTGAAACAGGATCAGTGGGAAACAGGATCAGTGTGAAACAGGATCAGTTTGAAACAGGATCAGTGTGAAACAGGATCAGTGTGAATCAGGATCAGTGTGAATCAGGATCAGTTGGAAACAGAATCAGTTTGAAACAGGATCAGTTGGAAACAGGATCAGTGTGAAACAGGATCAGTGTGAAACAGGATCAGTGTGAAACAGGATCAGTGGGAAACAGGATCAGTGTGAAACAGGATCAGTGGGAATCAGGATCAGTGTGAAACAGGATCAGTGTGAAACCGGATCAGTGTGAAACAGGATCAGTGTGAAACAGGATCAGTGGGAAACAGGATCAGTGTGAAACAGGATCAGTGTGAAACAGGATCAGTGGGAAGCAGGATCAGTGGGAAACAGAATCAGTGTGAAACAGGATCAGTTTGAAACAGGATCAGTTTGAAACAGGATCAGTTTGAAACAGGTCAGTTTGAAACAGGATCAGTGTGAAACAGGATCAGTTTGAATCAGGATCAGTGTGAATCAGGATCAGTTGGAAACAGAATCAGTTTGAAACAGGATCAGTTGGAAACAGGATCAGTGTGAAACAGGATCAGTGTGAAACAGGATCAGTGTGAAACAGGATCAGTGGGAAACAGGATCAGTGTGAAACAGGATCAGTGGGAATCAGGATCAGTGTGAAACAGGATCAGTGTGAAACAGGATCAGTGGGAAACAGGATCAGTGTGAAACAGGATCAGTGTGAAACAGGATCAGTGGGAAGCAGGATCAGTGTGAAACAGGATCAGTGTGAATCAGGATCAGTGTGAAACAGGATCAGTTTGAAACAGGATCAGTGTGAATCAGGATCAGTGTGAAACCGGATCAGTGGTTCGGTCACATTGTCCGAGTCTCTTAAACACAAGTGGTTTGTGTTTCAGGTGAAATGTTTCTCATTCAGGAAAAACGTTTGTGGGTTTGTGGGTTGTTGACAGTTGTGTAACGTTTCTGGTCACATTTCCGTTGGCGCTCATCGAACCTTATAAGGTTTTCTTCTTCCTGATGCAGCCGATGTTTCACCGCGGCTCCTCCCCCTCCGACCACTTCCTGTGTCTCTGCTGTTTGGTGGAAGATAAACTGAGAAGGTTTCACATCAGATCTTTTGCTCGTGTTCAGTTTGTCTGTGAATCTTTAAAAACAGTTTGTGAGGCAGGAACCAGAGTTTGTGTTGCCTTGCTCCTCCGTCGGGTTGTGGGTCTGTTGTTCAAGCAACGCGGTGAAGAGGCAGAAGTGAAGAAACCAAAAAGGAGAAATGAAAGAAGAAATTCTCTCTGCTCCGGTGACTCAACTTCCTCCAGCAAACTGAAGACAACAGGTTCCCCTTCATGTCTGATGATGATGATGATGAGAGCGATGAAGAGCTGCAGCTCAGAGAGGACACACCTGCAGTGCATTGTGGTCCAAGGAGAGAAAGTATGAGGAAACATGAGCCTCACAATCTGGAATTATATTTATCGGATTGAATTGAACTACATTGCATTGAAGTGAATTGACCTAAAATAAATATTATACTTTTGAATTGAATTCAATGAATTAAGTTGAATTAATTCTGTTCCATGAATCTCGTCTGACTTTGATTTTCAAAGTAACTCAAGTGGATTTGTTTTTGAATAAACATGAAACTGTAGATCGACTCAGAGAAATGATCAACATGTGTCAGAACACGAGCTACACCCCCCACCTCTCTCTCTCTCTCTCTCTCTATCTCTCTCTCTCTCTCTCTCTCTCTCTCTCTCTCTGTAGTGACTCTGGTTCTATATTTAACCTGCAGGCCTGCTCGCTCGCTCCCTCTCGCTCTCTCTCTCTTTCACACACACTTGACATAAAGGAGGCCACAGAGTTGACGAGCAGGATGGAGGTAAAACATCTAACTTGTGTACAGCTGCTATTCACTGTGTCTCTGTTTGTGTGTCTCTGTTTGTGTGTCTCTGTTTGTGTGTGTGTGTGTGTGTGTGTGTTTAATGTGGATCATGTTGCACTGTGAGGTCAAAACACACGCAGGAGAGACGGTTAAATGTAAAATGTTTTTCTGTTTATTTTAGTTTGATGATGAAGCTGCGATTCCTCAAAACGTTTCTCTCCCGTTTCCTCGTCGTCGTGGCGATTGAAGTGTTTGTCGGATCGTTTCCTCTGTTTCATTAATCGTTTGTTCAACATGTTTATGGATCAGAAACGTTTCTTTGCTGTAATGTCGTAAACATCCGCAGATCACACATGAAACACACGTGCTCCATTATTCTGACTCATTTCATTTTAAAGTTTAATTTCCTCGTCAGCAAAACACAAGAATGTTTCTTCACTTTCAACAAGAATAAACGTCTGCAAAACGTATTTTAATTTGGTTTGTTTGATGGTTTTAGTGCAGCATGTGATCTCTGACCTGGAGGTTACTACAGGTCACAGCAACACAACTTTATATGGACGACAACATTGTGTCAGTAAACGTAGATGAAGTCCAGTTATTCTTAAAGGAACCACCTCCATGTCCAGTTTGAAATGATTATATTTTACAGATATTTGACATGAATGTGTTGTTTTTCATTCATAGTTATGTTATGTTATGTTTATGCTCTGAAACTTTCAAATGAATGATGTTGTCTTTGACAAACATTTCAGAGCGTTTGGTTCATGACAAGAGGAAAAACTTTTATTTTACAGAATAAACAATGTCGAAAAGATGTGTAGTTATGTTTATATTTTCTTTCTATATATTCAGTTGTATATTTATTTTTTGTTATTTATAATATATTTATATTTATGCTTAAAATGTAAAATATCAAACCTCTTGGACATGAGACTTTAGAAAGCGACATCTTTGGAATAACCTAAAAAAATGTCTTCCTGGTTTCCTCCCAGTTCTTCTACTGGTTATGAAAGACATATTCTCTGTGTAACATAGCTGGTGCTGCCACCTAGTGACGACACTATTGTTTGTTTACACACTGTTCGAGCTTTCAGTGAATAATACAAACTTAATAAGTGCTGTCAACAGTTGTTTATCTTAAAGAGACAAACTCAGAGTGTGACAGCAAAGGCTCATGGGAGCTGTAGTTGTTCAGGGAGAAATATGATGAATGTTGATTCTCATAAATCTACAATTTGAAACTGGGCTGAAGAAAATCCTGTGTGAAATGTAATGTTTCATAATTATATGTGAAAGACTGTGAACAGCAGCTGGTACACACAAACACACACACACACACACACACACACAGACACACACACACTCACAAATAACTCACACTGAGCATACACACACACACACACACAGAAAGAGGAAGTGGTTAAACGGATTTTTCCTCACTTGCTGCCTTTAGTTCATTGGATGACTTAAAACAATATTTGTGTGTATGTGAGTGTGTGTTTGACAGTGTGTGTGTGTGTGTGTGTGTGTGTGTGTGTGTGTGTAGCGATGTGATTTCATTATCTGTTGAATGTCAGCAATGTGAGACCTTCAGCTGAAATAGACATGGATCAACCTCACGTCCACAGCTGTTAGTCAGTGGCTGTGTGTGTGTGTGTGTGTGTGTGTGTGTGTGTGTGTGTGTGTGTGTGTGTGTGTGTGTGTGTGTGTGTCTGTGTGTATGTCTGTGTGTGGATTGATGAAGCAAGTGACAGATGATGTAGTGAAGACAATCCATGAATTTATATTAGTTTGATTTACTGATGTAATTTCTTACTTTGGTTCATGTTCCATCTGCTAACATGTAGGAGGGTTTTATTACCTTTACTGCAGCCAGCCACCAGGGGGCGATCAGGATGACTGGGCTTCACTATACAGCGCTGTCATGTTGTTGGGGGGGGGGGGGGTGTATTACAGTGGGCGTGGCCTGTGATATTGTTACATCTTGTTACTATGAAGTCATCACTGTTGCTCTCTGACCCTTCATCATGTGATCACACACACACACACACACACACACACAAACACACACACACCTGAACACACACGTCACATGACCGTTCACCTACACTGGTCACGTGATGTAAACAGGAAGTAGATTGTCTCCTCTGCAGTTGGTTGCTTAGTAACAGAAACTCCTCTGAAGAAGGAACAGTAAAGGTGACGAGGTGGACGTGTAACTGACAGGAAGTGTAACTGACAGGAAGTGCTACTGACAGGAAGTGCTACTGACAGGAAGTGTTAGCAACGCTTTGTGTTCAGCGCTGGTAGTCGAGTCATGTGACTGATGAGAACCAATCAGGAAGAGAACATGGACTTTTCTGTCTGATGGATCATTAAACCCAGTGTTGTTGGTAATCACCTCTCTCTCTCTCTCTCTCTCTCTCTTCCCCTCTCTTTCTCCCCCCCCCCCGGTCTCTCTCTCAGGAGGAGGCTGGCTCACGGCGCTCGGTGGCTGAAATGGCAGGAAGGTTCACAGACTCAGCTCCACCACATGGTGGCGCTGTGAATGATCCAGTGAGTTCAACGTCACTTCAGACACAAACTCACGATTGATCCGTTAACGTGTTACAGCCACGGTGTTGTTGTGTGTCACCAGGTGAAGCCGGTGAGACGCCGCCCGCCTCGTTCACTACAGCTGCCGAAAACACACGGGGACGACCAGGAGGTGAGGGGGGGCGGGGGGGGCGGGGCTCCTTCAACGCAGAAGGAAACGGTTTCATCTTGAGAAACAAGGAAACAATATGAAACATCCAAACATGTTCCTGTGTGTGTGTCTGTGTGTGTCTGTGTGTGTGTGTGTGTGTGTGTGTGTCTGTGTGTGTCTGTGTGTGTGTGTCTGTGTGTGTGTGTCTGTGTGTGTGTCTGTGTGTGTGTGTGTGTCTGTGTGTGTGTCTGTGTGTGTGTCTGTGTGTGTGTGTGTGTGTGTGTGTCTGTGTGTGTCTGTGTGTGTGTGTGTGTCTGTGTGTGTGTGTGTCTGTGTGTGTGTGTGTGTCTGTGTGTGTGTGTGTCTGTGTGTGTGCAGCCTCCAGGTGTCACCTCACCTCTTTCTGCCAAAACCAAGAGGAACTCTGCTCTGATCGAGAAGCTCCAGGTGAGCAGTGCTGCCCCCTGCTGGTGTGAACAGGAAGACGCACTCTGACCTCTCTCTCTCTCTGCGTAGGCCTCGCTCGCTCTCTCGCCCTCGGCCCAGCTGACGTCACCGAGGAGCCCCGCCTTCCGGCTGCTGTCCCCCGCCTTCCCGCCCCCCGCCTTCCAACCCCCCTCCCCCGGCTCCGCCCCAGTAACCACGCCCACCCGGGCTTCACCAGGAGCTGAGGAGGAGGGGCCTGTCTCCTTTGAGGCCCCTCCCACGGTGGAGGAGGGGTCCATCTTGTCCAGTATCAACAAGGTCCGATTTAAAAGAGACAAAGAGACACAACATCACCACAAAGAGACACAACACCACCACTAAGAGACAAAGAGACACAACACCACCACTAAGAGACAAAGAGACACAACACCACCACTAAGAGACAAAGAGACACAACACCACCACTAAGAGACACAACACCACCACTAAGAGACAAAGAGACACAACACCACCACTAAGAGACAAAGAGACACAACACCACCACTAAGAGACAAAGAGACACAACACCACCACTAAGAGACAAAGAGACACAACACCACCACTAAGAGACAAAGAGACACAACACCACCACTAAGAGACAAAGAGACACAACACCACCACTAAGAGACACAACACCACCACTAAGAGACAAAGAGACACAACACCAACACAAAGAGACACAACACAACCGCTAAGAGAAAAAGAGACACAACACAACCGCTAAGAGACACAACATCACCACTAAGAGACAAAGAGACACAACACCACCACTAAGAGACAAAGAGACACAACACAACCGCTAAGAGACACAACACCACCACTAAGAGACACAACACCACCACTAAGAGACAAAGAGACACAACACCACCACTAAGAGACAAAGAGACACAACACCACCACTAAGAGACAAAGAGACACAACACCACCACTAAGAGACAAAGAGACACAACACCACCACTAAGAGACAAAGAGACACAACACCACCACTAAGAGACAAAGAGACACAACACCACCACTAAGAGACACAACACCACCACTAAGAGACAAAGAGACACAACACCAACACAAAGAGACACAACACAACCGCTAAGAGAAAAAGAGACACAACACAACCGCTAAGAGACACAACATCACCACTAAGAGACAAAGAGACACAACACCACCACTAAGAGACAAAGAGACACAACACAACCGCTAAGAGACACAACACCACCACTAAGAGACAAAGAGACACAACACCACCACTAAGAGACACAACACAACCACTAAGAGACAAAGAGACACAACACCACCACTAAGAGACAAAGAGACACAACACCACCACTAAGAGACAAAGAGACACAACACCACCACTAAGAGACAAAGAGACACAACACCAACACAAAGAGACACAACACCACCACTAAGAGACAAAGAGACACAACACCACCACTAAGAGACAAAGAGACACAACACCACCACTAAGAGACAAAGAGACACAACACCACCACTAAGAGACAAAGAGACACAACACCAACACAAAGAGACACAACACCACCACTAAGAGACAAAGAGACACAACACCACCACTAAGAGACAAAGAGACACAACACCACCACTAAGAGACAAAGAGACACAACACCACCACTAAGAGACAAAGAGACACAACACCACCACTAAGAGACACAACACCACCACTAAGAGACAAAGAGACACAACACCACCACTAAGAGACAAAGAGACACAACACCACCACTAAGAGACAAAGAGACACAACACCACCACTAAGAGACACAACATCACCACAAAGAGACAAAGAGACACAACACCACCACTAAGAGACAAAGAGACACAACACCACCACTAAGAGACAAAGAGACACAACACCAACACAAAGAGACACAACACAACCGCTAAGAGAAAAAGAGACACAACACAACCGCTAAGAGACACAACATCACCACTAAGAGACAAAGAGACACAACACCACCACTAAGAGACAAAGAGACACAACACAACCGCTAAGAGACACAACATCACCACTAAGAGACAAAGAGACACAACACCACCACTAAGAGACACAACACCACCACTAAGAGACAAAGAGACACAACACCACCACTAAGAGACACAACACAACCACTAAGAGACAAAGAGACACAACACCACCACTAAGAGACACAACACAACCACTAAGAGACAAAGAGACACAACACCACCACTAAGAGACAAAGAGACACAACACCACCACTAAGAGACAAAGAGACACAACACCACCACTAAGAGACACAACACCACCACTAAGAGACAAAGAGACACAACACCACCACTAAGAGACAAAGAGACACAACACCAACACAAAGAGACACAACACCACCACTAAGAGACAAAGAGACACAACACCACCACTTAGAGACAAAGAGACACAACACCACCACTAAGAGACAAAGAGACACAACACCACCACTAAGAGACAAAGAGACACAACACCACCACTAAGAGACAAAGAGACACAACACCACCACTAAGAGACAAAGAGACACAACACCAACACAAAGAGACACAACACCACCACTAAGAGACAAAGAGACACAACACCACCACTAAGAGACAAAGAGACACAACACCACCACTAAGAGACAAAGAGACACAACACCACCACTAAGAGACAAAGAGACACAACACCAACACAAAGAGACACAACACCACCACTAAGAGACAAAGAGACACAACACCACCACTAAGAGACAAAGAGACACAACACCACCACTAAGAGACACAACACCACCACTAAGAGACAAAGAGACACAACACCACCACTAAGAGACAAAGAGACACAACACCAACACAAAGAGACACAACACCACCACATTTGTTTATCAGTAAATAAATAAAGTAACAGTTACTTTTTAATAACTCACTTTCTCTGCCCTGATTGGTCCAGGGCCGGGCTCGTCTCTCCCTGCGGCGCCGCCCCCCCTCCCGGCGCCACAGGGCGTCCAGCAGCGGAGACGAGGTCGGAGTCGCTGATGACGCAGCAGAGAAAGCAACCGCAGGAGGAGAAGAGGTTTTTAAGACAGACGATAAAACTGATGCTTCAACGTGTCCTGAGAAAAAACAATCACACAAAGAGGAGGAGTCAAAGACCAGAGAAGAGGAGGAAGAGGAGGAGGAGAAGGAGGAGGAGAAGGGAGGGATGGGAGAAGACGAGCAAGACAGACCTTCATCAGGGCGAGAAGAGGAGGAAGATGAGAAGATAGAAAAAGAAGAAGAAAAGAAGGAGGTGAGTCTCTGATCATTTATTCACACAACACAACCTCAAAGACACAAAACCTGGAAGAGACAGAAACAGATAATTAACTTTATTCAGGAGATGAACCGATTGGAGCAAAGCTCTCGATCACGATGTTTCCTGCGTTGACATAAACAAGTAGAACTGAGTAAACAGGAGTAAACGTCTCCAAGGGACAAGAGGGACACATCGAGACAAACAGGAGCATCATCACTTATAACTAAATTTAACCAAACTTAAACTGTTCTAAGGTTAAAAGACGAACCAGCCTGAAGGAGACCTGCAGTTCCAGCTGAGGGGCGTGGTCTCTGAACAAAGTTCCATATCTCTCACTTTTAAAAGGGACGATAAATAAAATGGTAGCTTATTAAGCTTGCATGTAAATCACATCTCAATCTATTTGTGAAAGTGAAACACTTATAGACTATTTCTATAAAAGAAACCGATTTCGTGCTCAGCTTCTTCGATAACTCATTAATGTGAGTTTTAGAAGATCCAGCCAGATACAAATATATATATAAATATATGTATTTGATTTGTGATCTATCTAAGAGCATCTTGTATGACTAGAAAGTCTGACACTCATTTGTCAGTGCTTTGTCAATAGGTGGCGCTGAAGAGTATATGATTGTGTCGTCAGCATAAAATCAACCTGACGTCCTAGAAGCTTTCTTCTTTTCTCCTCCAGCTCCATGAAGATCCAGATGTTGGGCTGATCGGGTCGTGATGGAAAGGCCTGAACACTGGAGACCAACACGTTTCTTTACCTGGGACGTGAAGACGCTCGAAGCCTTTTGACTCTGAAGCCACGGATTTGATCCTTTTTATAAGAATCTGATGTTTTCTCCGTGGAGCGATGACGACAACGAGGAAAACGAGGACGAATTCTTCCTTCCTGACAAAGTTTAACTTTAACAAATGATCTTGTTTTTTGCTCAGAGGGAAAACCTGAAGTTTTATTTTTTTTAAACTCATTTTTAACACGTTTGAAAGTTAAAGTTTTTATTCTTTTTAAAACTGGAGACGTCAAGTTGTGACTATAAGTCTGAAAGTGAAATTAAAATACATATTTTTGCTAAATTACAGATTGTTTGATTTTTTGCATCCTGGTGAGTTTCACAGAAGAAGAAGAAAAACTTTTCTGACAAAAAACCTGAGAGAAAGTATTAAATTTCATCCGATTGTCAAGTATCATGACTTCTTTAGCTAAAGTATCGAGCAGACGGTAGATTTGTGTTTCTGGTCGGTGCAACACAACGTGAGGCAGCGACACACAACCACATCAGAGCTTCTTCACAACCAGAGATATAAAAAAACTCTGATTTCAAGGTCTATTCTTCATTTTAGAAGAACAATTTAAAGCTGAATAAA
Organism: Limanda limanda; assembly: GCF_963576545.1. Classification (NCBI taxonomy): domain Eukaryota; kingdom Metazoa; phylum Chordata; class Actinopteri; order Pleuronectiformes; family Pleuronectidae; genus Limanda; species Limanda limanda. The sequence goes on along the minus strand of NC_083649.1, from coordinate 1,040,242 downwards.
GAACAATGACTATTTACAGAGGGGAGGGTTTTACCTCCTATACTGCAGCCAGCCACCAGAGGGAGATCCAGATGTTTCCTGTCGTTCATCTTTAGTAACAATCATTGGTTTGGTTTGTCCGCTGTGCACATCCTCAGAAAGATGTAATATGCACACGGACATTAGGGGGCAGTGCAGAGCAGGAAGGTTACCTTTCCCGAGGACCGGCTTGCAGGGAAGACTGGGAATCAAACCGCCGACCTTCTGGTTGAAGGACAACCGCTCTAACCCCTCAGCCACAGCCGCCATGTGAGAAGCCCCAGCCGAGATGGAAACGTCCACCAATCACCAGAGCAGGACACAGAATCTGATCAATTCACATGAAATAATAATGTTAATTAGCTCTGTGGGGCCCTCTAGAGGAATCCTCCAGTAACACAGGTATTTGTGTCCACCTGAACACAACGTCAACCATTTGTTGAAGCAGGAGAATCCTGATGGAGACGCAGCAGGTGGCGTCCTCACAGAAGGTGAATCAGTGATGAACTGTGCTTACGGCTCAAGGAACCAAGGAACCAAGGAACCAAGGAACCAAGGAACCAAGAAACCAAGGAACCAAGGATTCCTCACAGCTGGCTCGTCTCCACACGACTCAGAGATCATCTGCAGAGGAGGAGGAGGATCTGGAGGAGGAAGAGGAAACAGATCTACATCTGGATCAGTTTGATAAACCTCCAGTTTCACTGCTGCTGCTGACAGAACACCAACCTGTGTCCAGAGGCATGCTGGGAAACTGCCGTCCTACTGAGGGGAAGGGGAGAAGACAACTACAAATCCCAGGAAGCTTTGCTGTCTATAACCATATATGGGTGGAGCCAGAGGTCGTGTCGGTACAATGACTCATCAGCATCGAACCACCGTGACGTCACCGGTCGGTTTGTGAGCTGCTGGTTTTCTGAAACCAGATGTAACCATATTTGGAGGAGCAGGGGGTGGAGCCTGAATAAGAGTTCCCTGCTGGTCCCAGGCTGGCTTCAGGTTCTGGACCCGGAGTCTGTGAGCAGCTGTAAAGAGGCTGAAGCTGGACTGATGTCCTCATGTGTCCCGGTGATGTCCACAGCGTCTGGCCGAACATCTGCTGGAGACATCTCAGCAGCTGATCCATTAGTCAGCACCAAGCCCAGGAGCTGGAGGGGGGAGCTGCTCGGTGCTGGACTGGATCCTGGTTCAGTGGAAACCTTCCTCACTGTGGGAACATTGAAGTGACTAAGCTGTGATTTAACCGGCTGGCAGGACGAGCGGCTGATTAACACACATTGTTTCTCAGTAAAGCTGCTGAAGCTCCGTTCTGGCTTCGAGGCGTCAGGAGGGTTCAGGGTCACGTCCGAGTCCGACTCCATCTTTGAAGGAATAACAAAACTGAACAGTGTCGACAGAGTTCACGATGTTTCTTCATCAGACTCTAGTTTTCCTCTGGATCACTTCCTGCAGCTCTGAGCCTGTTGGACTGGAACTGACCGAACCTGAGGAGAAAGGTTTCAAAAGTGTAGAATCATGTTGAATCTGAAACAAATCATCATGAACCAGACTGTAAATAAAGATGGCCGACACGTCGCCACCTCTTCTTCTGGTGTTGACATCATTTACGTCAGATTCTGAGCGGTAGTGATCGTCGAGTGGAGCCGTGATATCGACGTCCAGGTTTAACATCTTCTTCAATCTTTTTAGTCTGGTCTATGCTCCATGTGCCAACCTGGAGGAGTTTATGACCAATACTGCAGTCAGCCACCAGAGGGCGATCCAGATGACTTGGCTTTACGAGCTCTTTCTTTATTTACAGTCTGTGCTGTGACCGAATGACAAACTGCATTAAAAGGACCATTCTCAGTGTTTTGGTGTAAAAAGTGAAAGGTTGGTTATATAACGTCTCGGGGGGGGGGGGGGCAGGTCAAGCCTCTCAGGCCTCTGGCAGCGGCGCCTGCAGCCGAGCGGCCTGAGCTCATTAGCTTGTTTATTTTGGGTGCTTCCTTGATTCTTCCTCCAGGTCCTAAGAGGGTTAGCGAGTCCTGAGGTCTGCTCTCAGTCTGCAGAGTCACTGCAGCCTGGATGTGGGCCGGCCTGCTGCTGAAGACTGCTGGCCTCGCCGCCGCCGCCGCCGCCACGGACATCTCGCCCTCTCCCTCTCCTCTGCTCCCGCTGAGGACACGAGAGGACGAGCTCTGAGTCTCCTCTCGTCCCCTGCCGAGGACCGGAGGACGACAACTTTTCTTCTGTGGTTGGTTTCTGAAAGTGACAGGATCTCTTCTTCGTCCTTGTTCTTGTGGGTTCGTCCGTCTCGGCCTGGGTTGCGCCCGTCGGACCACACTCATGGGGAACCACGGCTCCAACCTGGAGGACATCCTGGCGGAGGACATGCACCACTGGTACAACAAGTTCATGCGCGAGTCTCCGTCAGGCCTCATCACGCTGTTCGAGCTGAAGGCCATCCTGGACCTGAAGGGCATGAACGAGAACGCCAACAGCTACGTGGACCAGGTGTTCTTCACCTTCGACATGGACGGGGTGCGACACACACACACACACACATGTGCGTCTCTCTATAGTTGTGAGGACACTCATTGACATACTGCATTCTCTAACCCCCTAACTCCCTAACCCCATGACCCCATGACCCCAACCCGATTCTTACCCTAAAACCAAGTCCTAACCCTCAAAAAGCCAATTTAATTCGTGAGGACCAGACAAAATGTTCTCATAATGATGGTATTGAACGAAAATTGGGCTCATAACTATAAATAGACATGTGCACACACACACACACACACACACACACACACAGGTCAGTGCAGGTCGAAACTGTCTTCTCTGTTGTGTCATGATTTGGTAAGTGTGTGTGTGTGTGTGTGTGTGTGTGTGTGTGTGTGTGTGTGTGTGTGTGTGTGTGTGTGTGTGTGTGTGTGTGTGTGTGTGTGTGTGTGTGTGTGTGTGTGTGTGTGTGTGTGTGTGTGTGTGTGTGTGTGTGTGTGTGTTGGTAATTCACATTCGACTCAGCACAGTAAAGAGGTGGAGACCTCAGAGACACGTGTGAGGACCCGTCTCCCAGGACGGACACTAGTGAACAGATGTCTCCTGTAACATCAGAGAGATCAAAGTCTTGATCTAATGAAACTGACTCGTATGAAACGTTCTTACTGAACGTCACATGACGTCTGATGATCGACAACAAACCTTTGTGCTTCACAGTAAAAATCACCTTCGTCGTAGTTTGGAGACAGAAAGTAAAAAAAATCATCCCTAACTTTTCATGAGACATGATGACGCTCTGACCTCTGACCTCTGATCCAGCTTCAGCTTCACCTTTCACAACTGTTGGGCTCGGACATTTCTCCATAACCTGAAGAATCTAATATTTGTGACCATTTAAGTTTTTTCTTTGTTGGATCAGATCCATAAGAATCTGATCGTCTCCAGCGCCATGTCCAGGGCTGCACCTCAGCTCAGGGGCCCCCGGGGGCCCCACGCCCACCAAACTCATTCCATACACACATCATTATCTTTGCAAAGCGACGGTTTAATGATCAGAAAGTCAACGTTAAACTTCCAAACAACAAACTGAAGATTTAAAGTTTTACTTGAGACAACCTAAGTTTATCTTATTTGTTTATTCAGATTAACGTGATTATTTCTTCTCTGGAATTAGAACACAAATCATTTCTATGAGTAAAAGTAAAAATTGCTTTAAAGTATTATTAGCAGAATAATAGGGACTATGTTTGAAGGGTAGATCGGTGGTCCTCCAGGCAGAAGGGGTGTGGTTCCAGCCGAAGTGCTGAGCTCTGATTGGTCCCCGGTGCGGCCCATAGAGTCACTGTGTGGACCTGTGATGTCAAACTGAGCTGAGACAGTTTGAGTGTCATCAAGACGAGAAAAGATCTTTATTAATACAAAGTGTTTGAACTATTCTGCAGAATATTAATGAATGGATCAACTGAAACGTTTCTCTTCAACACGTGTTCACTGTTAAACTTCTCATGTGAACTGATGAGGTCAGTGACATGTGACCAAAAGCTTCTGTTAAAAACAAGTTAACCAACAAAAACCTTTATGCTGAAATTCTGTGCTTTTATTTTGAAGATTAACCAGATGTGGCTTTTGATGTTGTTATTGCAGATTTAATGTAACAATGAAGATATCGTATGTTTTTCTTCTGATCTAGATTTTAAATCATATTTTTTAAATCTTATATCAACCTTTAGTCTTTTTATTGTTTATATAAATAGATAATTTCATAATTTGATCTGGATTGTGCTGTGGAGGTGTGATCGAGAACAAACATGGCCGACCTGACCCCACTGGCTCCTGGCTAATTGGCTTACAGTGTTAGCATGCAGAGCCCCCCCCCTGCTGGGTGTGGTTATGCTGAGCTAAGTGGATTCTGAGCCATGGAGATGAAGTCCAGTGAAGAAGATCTGAGAGCTCGGGAGCTCGTTGCCATGGAAACGTGCCGCAGGTTTTGACAGATGAGGAAATCGACGTGTTGGGATCAAATCCTATCGCATAAGCAGATTTAGATTTTAATGTTTTCAGAAATGAAAACATTAGAAAGTGAAAACCACTTCCTTTCTGTTGTCCAATCAGAGACGAGCTTTGTCCAGTTTCTCTAAGAGAAGTTCATGCAGTTGTGTTCTTCACGACCTCGGAGCTCAGACACACAAAAACAAACTTATCGTCTCTTTCAGTTGTGTAGATAAAGGTTTTCACTCTGCGCTCAGAGAAGTGATGACAAACCAAAACTAAGTGTTGGTTATTATTTGAATGAGAATTACATTTAGGATTTTGGAGACAGGGCAGATCATGAATCAGAGTGTAACCCCCCCCACCCCTGGTTTTCTGCAGGACGGTTACATCGACTTTGTGGAATACATCGCCGCCGTCAGTCTGATGCTGAAAGGAGAAATCAACCAGAAGCTGAAGTGGTATTTCAAGCTGTTCGACCAGGACGGCAACGGGAAGATCGACAAGGACGAGCTGGAGACCATCTTCTCGGTAATGAGGCTCCGAGCAAAACGCACAAACAAGAACAGGCTCCGATTAAAGTTGTAACTGTAAAAATATAAATGTGTGAGAACGATACTTCCAACATTTTACACATTTTAGAAAATAAATGGTTTATCTGTTAAATCATGTTTTACCATTAACGTCAGTAATAAAATAACAGAAATAATCAATTCTCTTCAGCTAATTCTTTGTTCATAGGTAGAATATAGACAGTAATTTAAAATGGATAAGAACATAAATGTAATGTTGTCTCACTTTTCTTTGCAGAATCGTTAATTCAAACAAACTTGTTGGTTTTCCAGAAAGTCTTGTGTGTCACTCAGAGGTTTTTTAATATGAGACCAGTTGTGTTTCTCTCCCTTGACGCCTTGTGAGACCAGTGTCTTGCTCCTTGTGGAACCTTCTCCAGATCTTTAGATGCTCACCTGGGTTTGGCCGGTTCATTCTGGAAAGTTTCACTTCTGTTTTCTCCGTTTGTAGGAAAAGGTTCTGACCGGTTCCCAGAGACTCAGCTGGGACTTTGTGATCCTGTCTGATGACTTTGTTTAGTTTGCAGCTTCATGTGATTCTTTCTGGAGCTTCAGTCTGCTTCACATTGTCAGGTTCTATGTAAGTGTTCAGATTGCACAGGTCTCAGTAATCCAGCCCTGGTGTCACAGTGAAGCCAATTATCATTTCAATTTGGGGGTTTGGTTGATTTCCTGTATGAGGAGCACTTTACCCTTTCTGATTCCGATGAGGTGGCCATCAGATTATAGGCCCCGCCCCTGAACGTGACCTTCTCTCCAGCTCCAGAAACGTCTCCTCTGAGTAAACCCACGCTGAATCAGCAGTAATGAAGCTGCTCCCACAGAAAACTGGGCTGGATTAACTCTGTAATTAGGTGAGCGCTAAGCTGCTGAATGAGCTCAGGAAGGAGTCAAAGACTCCAACCCAGAGGAGGACGTCATCCCAGTCTGAAAGCTAGAGTCCAGTCTGAAGATCAAGGTCCAGTCTGAGGACGAAATTAGTCAAGTGCTAATCTGCTGAACGAGCTGCAACCCAGAGGAGGACGTCCTCTGGAGTCCGGGCTGAGGACCAGGATCCAGACTTTGTCCTTTTCAATCCAATAGAGATGTTGGCCAAAACGATCCAATAAACCCAACTCATCAGATTAAAGTTCAGATTATGAGTTTTAAAAGTCGTTTTAAACCTTAAACATCAAGTTGAGCCGGACCTCCAGATCAGTTGTGTGTGTGTCTCCCCCTGCAGGCCATCCAGGACATCACACGCAACAGAGACATCGGCCCAGAAGAGATCGTCTCGATCATATTTGAGAAGATAGACGTGAATGGAGAAGGTAAAGAAATCCCAGTCAAATAAAGGTGTAAAAATCAATCTGATCTGATCCTGATCTGTCTCCGTCCTCTGAGCAGGTGAGTTGACGCTGGAGGAGTTCATCGAAGGAGCCAGAGGCCACGAGGACATCATGGACATGCTGAAGACCCTAATGGACCTGACGCCAGTGTTGCTCATCATCGTGGAGGGGCGGGGGGGTTGAGAGCACAGAGCCCGAGCTGCAGAAGGACAAAGACTGAAGCAGAGCCCCTGTCCCTTGGAGAAGAGAAAGACTTGCTCGACCCTTTCTGCTGCTCGCTGGTCTGGACGAGGCAGCAGGAAGCTACAGGGGCTGAAAACATCAGACATTTGACGGCCTAGAGTGGGCCGTCCAGACTCCGCCCATCCAACTGTCCCTCGTCCCCATCGTCCTCATCGTCCTCATCGTCCTCATCGTCCCCATCGTCCTCATCGTCCTCATCGTCCCCAGGTGTCAGGTGGAAAAGGGAACAGTGATATCTAGAGACTCTGTGTCCATCTGTCTGTCCTCTCAGGTCAGTTCCTTCATATCCGGTCAAACACAAAAGACTTTGAGTTCTCGTGGTTATGAAAGAGTCCGGAAACCTTCTGAGACAAAAATAGTCCAAATGAATAGAAGTTGAAATCAGTTTCTCAGATTTGATTGTTATTATTTGGTCACATGACTCCAGACTTCATTCAGATATAATAACTTTTTTTCTGACAGCTTGGTTTATAGACTTTTTGTTTTGTAGAAAAACATCTTATTCATCAAACTAACAGCAACTCTGGTTCCATCGTCGAGCACGAGCATCGAAACCTTCCTGTCCTGGATCTGAGTGAAACCTGTTGAAAAGGAGCTATTTGTACGTTTGCATTATCGCTACGTAGCTAATGTTAGCATTAGCATTATTCATCATATAAATCTTTCAGCAGCAAACAATATTCCAATTTCTGTCTCTGGATATAAAACCACACATTAGTTCTTGTTGTTCTGTTTCTATCACTTGTTAGTTTCTCTGCAGCCACGTGGGCATCGACTGTCCGATCACGTGAGTTCATGTAAACACAAAGTGAATCAATGTGTCGTCCCTCTGGATATTACCCATGATCCTCTGCTTCCTGACCCTGAAGCGCTGCAGCTGTAACAAACTGAACCAAACTGTTCAGAATTCTTCATGTTTCAGTTTCCTGCTGAATCTTGGAGATAAACTCTGGTTGTTAATAACTTCAGAGTGTTTCTAACTGATCTCAGTTCAGCTTCACTCAGGTTGTGACTCTCAGGGAACGGATCAGTTTCAGAGTCTTTGTGAGAGCTGCTGGTGTTTCTCACAGTGAGGAGCAGTGCATGCTGGGAGTCGGCGCTGATCCTCTTAATGCTGTAAAAGGTTCAGCAGCCTGAGCCGTAATGGAGCAGATCTACAGACAGTTTCAGCCTCACACAGGTTTACATCTGAAGAGCAGCCGCCTGCAGGAGAGAAACCTCAGAAACAAACTGGAGCTCTTGCATTTTATAATTTACTACATTTTAAATATATAGTCAGAAAATCCTCTTTTCATCTCTGGTTTCCAGTGAAGTCAAGGGCAGAATAATCCTCCACAACCTGCTCTGGAATCAGGCCAAACCAGGCCAAACCAGGCCAAACCAGGATAACCCAGGTCACCAGGGGAGCCCTAACTAAGAAGACGAGTTTTAAAGAAACAACTGAATTATAAGTTGAATGGTTTCAGATCTGAAAATGAAGTAAACTCTGACTCAACTCAGTTAGTTGGTAAAATAAAAGTACTACATTTAAAACCTCACGTCATCAAACTCAACCAAGACTTTCAAGTTTAAAGCTGAAGTTAAAACTTTGTGTCTGAAGAAATTCCCCCAACCAGCAGCTCTAGAGAGGCGGAGCCTCAGGAATAAAACTTTCATCTGTCTTTTGTTGGATTTTAAGTTTGTGACTTGTCTCTTATTGTAAAGTTAAAGTAAAGCTTTGAGTGTTACCTTTTTACTTGTATCCAATGAGGAGGGATTGGGACGATGGAGCAAAGCGTGTGAACAGATCGAACCCTGATGAAGAGGAAGAGACGAGGCCACTTTGTGCTTAAAGCTGCTAAACTGATGCTAGTTCCAATCAGATCTGAGCATAGATTGAGACGAATGACCAAAGTAAAGATGGACGACACGGCTTCACTTCCTCCAAACTTTAAGTCATAACATCTCACCACCTTTGTGCAGTAGTGAATAAATGTCCACTTTGACTTTTAGTTTGGTTCATGTCCAATCTGCTAACATGGAGGAGGAGGGGTTGATAACCAATACTGCAACCAGACACCAGGGGGCGATCTAGATGCTTTGGCTTCACTTTTTCAGGAAGCAATACTTCGTCCATCTTTATTTACGATGTGTGCATTTGACATGCAGGTTAGCATCAACGCTAACACTTCTTATTGTGCAATAGTTCCTTCTAACTGATCATGTCTTGTGTTGCCTTATCAATAAAGTTTTTAAACCAACTGTGTCTTTAATTGTAACTTTGATTGGAGACAACGAACTAAACAAACCTTCATTCAGACTCAAACACGTCATCGGATGCTAGCGACCAAACAGCTAACGACAAATAATCACAAACACAAACGTGACAGTTTTCTTCTTCATTTGAAAACATAGAAAAATATCATCATCATCATCATCATCATCATCATCATCATCATCATCATCATCATCATCATCATCATCATCATCATCATCATCATCATCATCAGTGTTTCACTTCCTCTTTGGTTCACGTGGTTTTTTATTAAAAACATGATTGACAGGTTGTTTCATTCACTTGATGTGACGTCAGAGTTTGTACAGATGATGTCACCGGTTGTCAGTCGTTTGTGTGTTTCAGTTTTCACTGACCCCTGACCTTTGACCCCTGACCCACCGGTCACGTTTCCTCCACACGGGGGCGACAGACCTTGATTATTGATTCTCAGCTGCTACAGACGGATGGAGTCTCAGTCTCAGCTGTTGATGTCTCACTCTGATGCAGTTGGTGACGACAGAAGGTTTTCGGAGGTGAAGCAGAGTGACGCCTCTTCACACAGAGTTTTGTCTCGTTGTGCGAGTTGCAGCTGATGTGAATTGTGAAGTTTGTGACTTTAACCAGTGAAGACGTCTTTGATGATGTTTGGTCAAATTCCAGAGGAAGAGACGTTTTTGTAAATACGAGCGTGGCCTCCTCTGACTGATGATGTCACAGGTGTCAGTGTCTTGTCGGTGTATTGGGAATCTGACCTTTAACCTCACGGGGAAACGACGCCGTCTCACAACTGTTTGGACTTCCCCCGACTCAGCAGACTGACGTACAGGCGCAGGAAGGAGTAACAGACGCCCACGGAGCAGTACACCGAGGTCACCAGCAGGGGGAGAAAGGGCAGCTTCTGTTGCCACGGTGACAAAGGGAAGATGACTTCGCAGACGATTGCCACAGCAACCAGACCGAGCAGGTAGACAACCTCCAGGGGGCGCAGCACCGGGCCCTGGCCACTGAGAGGACACAGGCAGGAAGTAATCTGATTACTGAAGGAGATCAACGATGGAATCTGTTACATCAGAATTAATCAGTCAAATGTAGAGTGTTCCTGTGTGTGTGTTCCTGTGTGTGTGTTCCTGTGTGTGTGTGTGTTCCTGTGTGTGTGTTCCTGTGTGTGTGTTCCTGTGTGTGTGTTCCTGTGTGTGTGTTCCTGTGTGTGTGTGTGTGTGTGTGTGTGTTTACCTGTGTGTGTGTGTGTGTTCCTGTGTGTTTGTTCCTGTGTGTGTGTTCCTGTGTGTGTGTTCCTGTGTGTGCGTGTTCCTGTGTGTGTGTTCCTGTGTGTGTGTGTTCCTGTGTGTGTGTTCCTGTGTGTGTGTGTGTGTGTGCGTGTTCCTGTGTGTGTGTTCCTGTGTGTGTGTGTTCCTGTGTGTGTGTTCCTGTGTGTGTGTGTGTGTGTGCGTGTTCCTGTGTGTGTGTTCCTGTGTGTGTGTTCCTGTGTGTGTGTTCCTGTGTGTGTGTTTACCTGTGTGTGTGTGTGTGTGTGTGTGTGTGTGTGTGTGTGTGTGTGTGTTTACCTGTGCAGTTTCCTCAGAGCAGTGAAAGAGTAAATGGTAAAAATCAGCATCAGAACGACTTTGATTGGCAGCTCTGAAACAGGAAGTGACATCAGTTTGATCAGAGTCGGACCAAAATCAAGAGGAAACAGCGTCACCTGACATAACACAACAATCGCACAACAATCACAAAGCAACACACAATCCGACAGAGCTGAAACAGGCAGCGGTTACCTGCGGGGGTGAAGAGCAACGGGAACAGCGAGTAATGGCCTGTGGTCGTCAGAACCAGGAAGATCCCAGCATCCTCTCTGCTCTCAACCGCCAGGAAGCTACGGAGGAAAAAACACACAACAGATCGAGTTTCAACGAAGGTCGAGACTTCGTTTTTCATTCATCTTCTATTTGTTTTTAACTGTAGATTCAGTTTCGCTGATTTCTTTGCACTAAATGAAACTACAACTAAGGCAGTGGTAATGAGGTCATGAGTGGGCGGGCGACCTCAGCGGCAGGATGGCGATGAGCACCGCCTTCTCGTGGACGTGCCAGCCGAACATGAAGGAGCCCAGAGCGCAGAGCAGCAGGCAGCGCAGGAAACCTCGAGCGCCACGAGGACGCCACCAGATGGACGCCAGCGCCGGCTTCAGAGATGCAGAGGACAGAAGAGAAAAGATCAAACAGTAGAATGAATCTGAGAATCCGATGAAAACTTGATTTTAAATCCCGTCTCAGTTCATTTGTTCTCTCGCACCAGGATGGAGAGAAGCGTGCAGACGAGTGTGACGGAGGGAGAGACGGAGGGAAGGACGGAGTGATGGACCTCCTGAACCAGGCCGCCCGTCATGGAGGCTCGAGGCAGCTGCGTCTGGTCCAGCAGCTTCAGACGAGCGCCTGGAGACACACAGCAGAATCAAATCAGCTCCAAATAAAACAATGTCTCCTTCATGTGAAAACATTCAGTAAAAATCATTTTCCACATCTTTGATTTCCTGTGTTTTAAACGCCCGGTGAAACGGACGAGGTGTGTGTAGCTACAGAGGAACTGTCGTGGCTGTTGATTGGTCGATGAACGCAGCCAGAAGCTCTGGATGTGCACCAGCGCCCCCCGGTGGCAGAGGTGTGAAGAGAAAAGACGGAGAGATTGACCCAATCAGACGGGACCTAGGAGGAGGCGGAGTCTCACCGAGCGTGGCCAGGCCCTTGTCCAGCACGTTGTAGAGCGCCCAGACGTTTGGCGCCCAGTAGGCGTGGCAGAGACCCCGCTTGAAGGGGAAGAGGCGTGTCAGGACCTGGGGCAGCTGACCCTGGAACACAGGTCACGTGACCACAACATCAAAGCCCTGCTCATACACACACTTCCTGGATTTTAAGTCGACAAAGTAAAATGTTCCTTTAAAACTCATTTATGTACAAAAAGTGATTTGTCTGTTTCAAACGTTGTAACGTCTCCGCCCACTTCCTGTACGTTAGCACGGTTCCTCCACTATACTACCACTAGAGGGCAGCACAGTGAACAACAAACATGGTGGCGGTGGAGGAGGCTGCGGTGGCGTCCGTGTGGACGGTGACATTTCTTGGTGTTCTCGCTTGAACTATTGGCTACACTGCCCCCCCCATGACTCCTGGTGGGACTGCTGTTTTGTGTTTTATCTTTAGCAGACGAGCACAACAGATGAAATGCAGAGAGAGAGGGAGAGAGACCTGAGGACGCTCACCATCATAACGAACGGACCGAAGGACAGAGCGCAGACGCTCGCCACGATGCTTCCCAGAGCGATCAGACGCCGCAGGCTGAAGCTCGTCCAGCGCACGGAGCCGTCTGGAAAACAACAACCGGTCACAGCAGAACGATAAGTGGGAGGAGAACAAGAAATCCAGCTCAGGTTCGAATGTTGTGAAAACTCGTTTGTAACCTTCACTAAGACTAACTTCTCTTTACTGTTTGTACGACAAAAACGGTTCAGTTCAGTCGTTCTTTAATGTCCTGATCATCCAATAAAAATGGAAGACATGAAATGAAGTCAAACCAAATCATCTGGATCGCCCCCTGGTGGCTAACTGCAGTAAACGTCATGAACCTCCTCCATGTAAGCAGATGGGACATGGACTGAACAAAAAAGTAGATTTAAATAGTTTGTAAAGATGTGTCTAACATTTCAGCTCGTTCTGTGTGTGTGTGTGTGTGTGTGTCTGTCCTAGTGTGTGTGTGTGTGTGTGTGTGTGTGTGTGTGTGTCGTCCTAGTGTGTGTGTGTGTGTGTCGTACCTTTGTTGTCCTCAGTGAAGCAGTAACTCCTCAGCAGGAAGATGCCGTAGGCTGGAGCCACGTACAGGTAGATGTGCTTCAGGTTGAGCAGGATGGAGAACAGTAGCGCCCCCTGTAGGTGCTGAGACTTTTACAACATAAAAAACAACACAAAGTGAAACGATGATTTGTTTGCAACAAAATATTAAAGATGGAAATGAGAGAAAACCATGAGCGGTGTCTGTTAGCGTGATGTTCAGACCTGCAGGTGCTTGGCCAACGACAGCAGCAGGAAACCAAACAGGAAGCCGTTGTACTGGAAGTGAACGTCTGACAGAACACGTCAAAGAAGTTTCCCTATAGTCGTCATGGCAACCGGGGGTCAGGTCAGAGTGTCATTTCTACAAACTGTACACCTGTGAGAGCAGTGGGCGGAGCTGAAGGATACGGTCGACGATGAGGAGGCCGAAGTTGAAGAGCAGCAGAACGGCGAGGACGAAGGACGGACGGGTCAGAACGTCCCGGGAACCTTTCTGCTCCTGAACGCACCGGCAGCACCTGGACGACGGCACAGCCAATCAGACGCCACGTTTCAAACTCTTACTGTTACAGGAACTGACTCCTGATTGGTTTAGCAGGTGTGTGGGTGGGACCCGGAGATGTCATGTGACTCACTCTCTGGCACCGAGGGCGAACAGCAGGTCGGTGGAGATGACCGACAGCCTCTGGAACAGAACCGTGGCCGGGCTGGCGTGGTCCTGGTTCTCCAGCCGCAGCATGTCGGGGTCAAAGTGCTTCGCCACGTGGGACAGGCCCAGCTCGAACCAGGCGAACAGGGGGGGGTAGTCCAGGGTCCACGCCGACGAGTTCTGCAACACACACAAGATCCGTCACGAGTCACGACCACAAGGAGGCGTGGCCTCCGGAGACGGGTTCAGAGCTGGTGAGTGGCACTGACCTCATGGTACCAGCGGGACAGAGGCAGGCTGTGTGTGATCGCCAACCAGTTCCTGTGCACCTCGAAGTCTGTGGAGTGACTGACACACACACACACACACACACACACACACACACACACACACACACACACACACACACACACACACACACACACACACACACACACACACACACACACACACACACACACACACACACACACACACACACACACTAATCAAACCCCACCTACACAAACACACACTAAACACAATAACACAGCTCGAGCAGTTGTTAGAATCTACACACACGTCTCTGTTCACGAGATTTAAATAAAGATTTAGTTTGAGCAGCTAGCCAATCGAAACAAAACACTGTCTCTCTGTGTGTGTGTCTGTTTCTGTGTGTGTCTATCTCTGTGTGTGTCTCTGTATGTCTGTGTGTGTATGTTTGTCTGTTTCTGTTTGTGTGTCTCTCTGTGTGTCTCTGTGCGTGCGTGTGTGTGTGTGTCTCTCTGCATGTGTATGTGTGTGTCTCTGTGTGTGTCTGCTCAGTGTGTGTCTGTCTGTGTGTGTGTGTCTCTCTGTCTGTCTCTGTGTGTGTCTCTGTGCGTGCGTGTGTCTCTCTCTGTACGTGTCTGTGTGTGTGTCTGTGTGTGTCTCTATCTGTGTGTGTGTGTCTCTCTGCATGTGTATGTGTGTCTCTGTGTGTGTCTCTATCTCTGTGTGTGTGTGTGTGTGTCTGTGCTTGTGTGTGTGTGTGTGTGACTCACTATGAAGAGATGAACACACTCTTTATCAGAGAAACTCCCAACACTAAAGCAGGAAACCAGCGGCCGCTGACACACTCCGCCGCCGCCATGACACCCGGAAGTCCCTTTCAAAACAACTTTATTGACAGCTCCGTGCAGGACAGTGACATCAATCCGCTGTTGGGTCCTAGCTCCAGTTCGGTTTGACACGTAACGTAAAGAGAAGGCTTGAGGATTGAAATACATTATTTAATCAATATGTGATTATATGTGTTATTGAATTATGATAATAATTATTGATGCATTAATGTCGCACCTGATACAAGTGTCGTTCATTCAAGTCACTTCGTCTACTGCTCTGCTCGTCAATTATCCTCACCTGTTTATTAATCATTATAATTGATCTGAATCAGTTCAAATCTGTTAACTGTTAAATGTTTGTGACGTCATAAAACACAACAGTATTTCAGAGAATAAACAGAAGCAACTGTAGTATATCTACTACTAGATAAACTGTAGTATATCTACTACTAGATAAACTGTAGTATATCTACTGCTAGATAAACTGTAGTATAACTACTACTAGATAAACTGTAGTATAACTACTAATAGGTAAACTGTAGTATAACTACTTCTAAGTAAACTATAGTATAACTACTTCTAGGTAAACTGTAGTATATCTACTACTAGGTAAACTGTAGTATAACTACTACTAGTGAAACTATAGTATAACTACTACTAGGTAAACTGTAGTATATCTACTACTAGGTAAACTGTAGTATAACTACTACTAGATAAACTGTAGTATAACTTCTTCTAAGTAAACTATAGTATAGCTACTTCTAAGTAAACTATAGTATAGCTACTTCTAGATAAACTGTAGTATATCTTCTAAGTAAACTATAGTATAACTACTTCTAAGTAAACTATAGTATAGCTACTTCTAGGTAAACTATAGTATAGCTACTTCTAGGTAAACTGTAGTATATCTACTACTAGGTAAACTGTAGTATAACTACTTCTAAGTAAACTATAGTATAACTACTACTAGTGAAACTATAGTATAACTACTACTAGGTAAACTGTAGTATATCTACTACTAGGTAAACTGTAGTATATCTACTACTAGGTAAACTGTAGTATAACTACTACTAGATAATCTGTAGTATAACTTCTTCTAAGTAAACTATAGTATAGCTACTTCTAGGTAAACTATAGTATAGCTACTTCTAGGTAAACTAGTATATATACTACCAGGTAAACTGTAGTATAACTACTACTAGTGAAACTATAGTATAACTACTACTAGGTAAACTGTAGTATATCTACTACTAGGTAAACTGTAGTATAACTACTACAAGTGAAACTATAGTATAACTACTACTAGGTAAACTGTAGTATATCTACTACTAGGTAAACTGTAGTATATCTACTACTAGGTAAACTGTAGTATAACTACTACTAGGTAAACTGTAGTATAACTACTACAAGGGAAACTATAGTATAACTACTACTAGGTAAACTGTAGTATATCTACTTCTAGGTAAACTGTAGTATAACTACTACAAGTGAAACTATAGTATATGTACTTCTAGGTAAACTCTAAAGGGCCGCCTACAGTACATGGGTAGATATATCTTCAACCACTGGAGGGCGCTGTCTCATTGGCTCGAGCAGTGAAGGTGAGAATTCCGAGTGTTCCTGAAGGGTGACCTGACCGTCTCCTGCTACGTCACAGTGTTTCCGGTTGACCGTCACTTTGCTCAAACTAAACACAGCAGCTTCCGGGATGCACGCGCTGCGGAGGGTCCACCTGTGGGGGGGTCGAGCCCGGAGACGTGAGTACTGGAGTAATCTATTACTGTTAGAGTTACACTGTTCAGTTGAAAGAATAATATCCGTGTGTGTCTGTGTGCGTGTATGTGTGTGTTCCTGTGTGTGTGTCCCTGTGTGTGTGTGTCCCTGTGTGTGTGTGTGTTCCTGTGTGTGTGTGTCCCTGTGTGTGTGTGTTCCTGTGTGTGTGTGTGTGTGTGTGTTCCTGTGTGTGTGTGTGTGTGTGTGTGTGTGTGTGTGTGTGTGTGTGTATGTATGTGTGTTCCTGTGTGTGTGTGTGTGTGTGTGTGTGTGTTCCTGTGTGTATGTGTGTTCCTGTGTGTGTGTGTATTTGTGTGTGTGAGTGTGTGTGTGAGTGTTTGTTGTCCTGTGTGTCTGTGTGTTCCTGTGTGTCTGTGTGTGTGTGCGTGTTCCTGTGTGTGTGTTCCTGTGTGTTTGTGTGTGTGTGTGTGTGTGTGTGTATGTGTGTGCGTGTTCCTGTGTGTGTGTATGTGTGTTCCTGTGTGTGTGTGTGTGTGTATGTATGTGTGTGTTTGTGTGTGTATTCCTGTGTGTGTGTGTTTTCCTGTGTGTGTGTGTTTTCCTGTGTGTGTGTGTGTTCCTGTGTGTGTGTGTGTGTTCCTTGGTGTGTGTGTGTTCCTGTGTGTGTGTGTGTGTCCCTGTGTGTGTGTGTCCCTGTGTGTGTGTGTTCCTGAGTGTGTGTGTTCCTGTGTGTGTGTGTGTGTGTTCCTGTGTGTGTGTGTGTGTGTGTTCCTTGGTGTGTGTGTTCCTGTGTGTGTGTGTGTGTGTGTTCCTTGGTGTGTGTGTTCCTGTGTGTGTGTGTGTGTGTGTGCGTGTTCCTGTGTGTGTGTTCCTGTGTGTTTGTGTGTGTGTGTGTGTGTATGTGTGTGCGTGTTCCTGTGTGTGTGTTCCTGTGTGTGTGTGTGTGTGTGTGTGTGTATGTGTATGTGTGTGTGTGTGTTCCTGTGTGTGTGTGTTTTCCTGTGTGTGTGTGTGTTCCTGTGTGTGTGTGTGTGTGTGTGTGTGTGTGTGTGTGTGTGTGTGTGTGTGTGTGTGTGTGTGTGTGTGTGTGTGTTCCTTGGTGTGTGTGTGTGTGTGTGTGTTCCTTGGTGTGTGTGTCCCTGTGTGTGTGTGTTCCTGTGTGTTCCTGTGTGTGTGTGTGTGTGTGTGTTCCTGTGTGTGTGTGTGTGTGTGTTCCTTGGTGTGTGTGTTCCTGTGTGTGTGTGTGTGTGTTCCTTGGTGTGTGTGTTCCTGTGTGTGTGTGTGTGTGTGTTCCTGTGTGTGTGTGTGTGTGTGTGTGTGTGTGTGTGTGTGTGTGTGTGTGTGTGTGTGTGTGTGTGTGTGTGTGTGTGTGTGTGTGTGTGTGTGTGTGTGTGTGTGTGTGTGTGTGTGTGTGTGTGTGTGACAGATTTCCACTTGACGGCCCCTGCGTTGACCTTTGACCTGAGGAAAGTTGAACTGACGCCTCTGGAGCAGCGGAAGCTCACGTTCGATTCCCACGCCATGGTGACGGAGCTGGAGCGCAGCGGTGAGCACACACTGACAGGAAGTACATCACAGTACTGTTGTGACATCACTTCCTAATGATGATGTATCACAGTGAGGGCCAATCAGTCAGTTTTATTTTGAAGGAACAGGAAGTGAGTTGAACTTTGCTGCAGGTTTTGAGAAGCGTCAGGCGGAGCTGGTCGTCTCCGCCCTGGTGACGCTGACCACGGCCAACATCGACATCGTTTACAGAGACATGGTGACCAAGTCCCACCAGGTAGGACGCCGGTCAGGGGTCAGGGGTCAGGGGTCAGAGGTCAGAGCAGGTACAGAGTCAATCTTCTCATGCGTGTGACTTTCAGGAAATCGCTCTGCAGCAGATCGTGGCTCATCTGGATTCCATCAGGAAGGACATGGTGATCCTGGAGAAGAGCGAGTTCGCCAACCTGCGCTCCGAAAACATGGTAACACAACACGTAGCACCACAACACGTAGCACCACACTGTAACCTGCGGTAACACAACACGTAGCACCACACTGTAACCTACGGTAACACAACACGTAGCACCACACTGTAACCTACGGTAACACAACACGTACCACCACACTGTAACACCACACTGTAACGTATGGTAACACAACACCTAGCACCACACTGTAACCTACGGTAACACAACACGTAGAACCACAACACGTACCACCACACTCTAACCTACGGTAACACAACACGTACAACCACACTGTAACGTATGGTGACACAACACCTAGCACCACACTGTAACCTACGGTAACACAACACGTACAACCACACTGTGACCTACGGTAACACAACACGTAGCACCACAACACGTACAACAACACTGTAACCTACGGTAACACAACACGTACAACCACACTGTAACCTATGGTAACACAACACGTAGCACCACAACACGTACAACAACACTGTAACCTACGGTAACACAACACGTACAGCCACACTGTAACACCACACTGTAACCTACGGTAACACAACACGTACAGCCACACTGTAACACCACACTGTAACCTACGGTAACACAACACGTAGCACCATACTGTAACCTACGGTAACACAACACGTACAACCACACTGTAACCTACGGTAACACAACACGTACAACCACACTGTGACCTACGGTAACACAACACGTAGCACCACACTGTGACCTACGGTAACACAACACGTAGCAACACACTGTGACCTACGGTAACACAACACGTAGCACCACACTGTAACCTATGGTAACACAACACGTACAACAACACTGTAACCTACAGTAACACAACACGTAGCACCACACTGTAACCTACGGTAACACAACACGTACAACCACACTGTAACCTATGGTAACACAACACGTAGCACCACACTGTAACCTACGGCAACACAACACGTAGCACCACACTGTAACCTACGGTAACACAACACGTAGCACCACACTGTAACCTACGGTAACACAACACGTACAACCACACTGTAACCTATGGTAACACAACACGTAGCACCACACTGTAACCTACGGTAACACAACACGTACCACCACACTGTAACCTATGGTAACACAACACGTACCACCACACTGTAACCTATGGCAACACAACACGTACAACCACACTCTAACCTCTGGTAACACAACTCGTACAACAACACTGTAACGTATCATGTACCCAACACTCTGTACACCCCTGTTGTGTTGTCTCTAACAACGGACACACTTTCTGGCCTCCCCTGTGACGCCTGCTGGACAGAAGATGAAGCGCGAGCTGGAGCAGCTGTGGAACCGACTGAAGGTAGGAACCCGTTGACGACTCGGCTGCGACGCTGCACACGTCCGATCTGATGAAATCTGTTTCCTGTTCAGGAGGAGACGCTGAGAGTCCGAGCGGAAACCAAACTGGACATCAACCTGGAGAGCAGCAGGATGTCGGACATGGTGAGTGGGTCAGTGAACGCATCGTGGTCACCGGTCAGTGAACGCATCACGAGCGTAACTCTGTGTTCTTGTGTCAGTTCACTGAGCAGGAGAAGAAACTGATGGAGACCACGTCAGAGTTCCACCACAAGGTGAAACAACACCACTGTCATAGTATTGTAATATATCTATTAAATACTTCGGTGATACTCTGAACTACTGTGCTGGTTGACCTTTGACCTGACGTCTCATTCTACAGAAAGTCGACCTGGAAAACGACAACATGGAGATCAACAGGAAGATCCACCTGCAGGTGGCGTCGCTCAAAACGCTGCTGGAGTCTCTGAAACTGGAGACAGTCACCTACCTGGCAGGTAACTGACAGAGTAATCAGAGTAATCAGAGTAACTAAAGTAACTAATTGTTGTCCTGTTCCTCCTCAGCGACCGTGTTCTCGTGTCTCGCCATCGCTCTCGGCGTTTACAGACTGTGGAGGTGAAGCTCCGACCTGGAGCTGCTTTAATAAAGTGAAAGTACACAAGCACTCTCAGCTTCATGTACTTTTATTTACAGTCAAGTATTTTTACATGAAGAATCTGAGTATTTTTTCACATGAAATTATTTTCTTAAATGTAGAACACTATTTTTTTATTTTTTTATTTATTTTTATTTTTTATTTTTTTTTGTATGCATCATAATGCTGTTTCAAATATGTTTATTGGGAAACCAATCACACAACAGAGAAATTAACAGTCGACAGTTATGTTTCCTTTGTTTTTTTACAGAAGATGAAAAAATAATCCCTGACAAAAAAGACTAATGACAAAAAAGAACAGTAAATAAACAAGCAGTGTCCTGCATCAACAAAACAGATGAAACAAAAAGGACAGGACAAAAAAGAAAAGAAAAAAGACAACAGTGTGTACCCTCCCATCACCCCCCACCCCCTTAGGAGTGCATCTAACTAGTTACTCAATCAGATTCTCTTTCGAGATGAGAGACCAAAGGTTGCCAGATTTTATCAAAGTCCCTCAACTTGTCTTTTAGAATAAATCGACTTCTCTCCAGATGTCAGGTGTCTGTCCAACCAGTCAACCAATGTTTAAATGAAGGGACCTCTCTCGTCTTCCAGTGAAGTAGGATCAGTTGTTTTGCTGTTATAAGACCATATGTCAGAAGGTGCTTTTGTGCACTATCTAGCTTCCTTAGCCCCTCAGATGTTCCCAGTATTATTAAGATAAGATCTGGATCTAGTTGGATCCCCAGAATCAACGAAAAGAAATCAAATATTTCATGCCTATAGTTCTGAAGTTTGGGGCAGAGAGCGAAACTGTGAGATAGAGTACCCTCCATGGAGTCACACTTCTCACACAAAGGAGACTTCAGGAAATATTTTATGCAGCTTCGTTTTGGAGTAGTGAAGTCTGTGCACTATTTTAAATTGAATCAAACGGTGTCGGGAGTTTATAGAACATTCATGGATGTGCTCCGAACTCTCCTCCCACACATCGGGAGCTATCAGGGCTCCGAGCTCTCTTTCCCACTCCTCTTTTATCCTGTCCATCTTAGGAAGGCACAAGTTTTGTAGTATCTCATATAGTTGCGATACTATGAAGCGTGGGTTGGGGAACAGATTAAATAAACTCTCTATCTTGTCGGGGTTTACCTTCTCGAAATTAGGGAGGTGTGTTCTGACATAATTCCTTATCTGAAGATATCTGAAAAACTGATTCCTCGGTAAATTAAACCTTTCTTGGAGTTGCTGGAAAGAGGCAAAAGTCCCGTCTATGTAAAGGTTACCAACGCTACAAATCCCCAATTGTTTCCAGGTGGAAAAGGCCTCATCCAGAGCCGAGGGGGTGAGAGGGGGGGTTTGCAGTTATAGGTATCAGGAATGAAACTGCTTTAAGTTTGAAATGATTCCTCAGTTGTTTCCAAATCTTAATTAAAGCAGAACAATATTTTTTTTGAGGAAAATGATTTGCAACCCCAACACTTGGGGGCGCTGTAACATTTAATCAGTATTTTAAGCATCTGACACGTAACTTACTATTTATGTAATTTGAACTAGTCTCCGTAAAATAACTAACAAGTAAGAAGTCAGAAAAATGTAAAATTTCTATATGTAGAAAATCGAAAAAAAAATACTTGGTAAAGTAATAAAAAGACGAGAAGATATTTAAATTCAATGGAACTTTATTTTTGAACTGAACGACAATAAAACTTAATTAAATCAGAATCACACAAGAACAAACACGTTTCAGGCTCGTTTATTGAAAATCATAAAAAAACTAAAGACGACGACTCTGATCCTTGACGGGAACCAATCCTGAAGAGTGGGCGGAGTCTCCAGTCGTCCAATCAGACCATGCTTACCTTTAATGCAGCGGGAAACAACTCAACACCTGAAACTACTCATCAACCAATAAACAGATCGATAAACCCATCAATCAATAACCATCAGACTCCAACAGCAGCAGCTGATCAATCACTTTAACACCAGAGATTCAAAAAATACTTTAATTATAAATTAAATCATTTACAGCGTCGAGTCAAACAAACACAGACGTGGCGTTCACAAACACACGACCTGAAAGGGTCGAGTTGGATCCGAATACAAAAATGTGTTGACGAGAACGTTGCTGACGACTCCGCCTCCGCTCGCTAAAAACACCTGCTCCAAAAATGGACAAAGTGACGGAGGCCGAGAGCGGCGGCGGCGGCAGCAGAGGAGGCGTGGTTACACAATATTCTCTTCTGATGGCACTTGGTCTATTAAAAGCTCCGCCTCCTCTTGTTTGACGGTGAGTAGCTCCACGGCCTCGGGTTCCACTTCCTGTTTGACCGAGGCCGCAGCGATGGAGCAGGAAGGCTCCTCCTCCTCCTTGGGCTCCAGGAAGGCGCCGAGCGGGTGGTCGGCGAGCAGCTTGCTGGGCGACGGCGTGACGTCCAGATACGACGACGTCTGGGGGACGAAGCAGCCGGATTATTACAGAGTCGTTTATTATGGATTCGTTTTCATTCTGATGAATCGTCGGCAGTTACTCACATTTTTATAATCTTCAAAACATGCCGGATGAAAATTCTGAGGAAGAAAAACAAACATGTCAGTCAGCCGGACGCTGTGTTTGGTTGTGTTGTTGTGTACTTGTGTCTTGTTGTGTGGTTGAGTTGTGCGTCACCTTGTCGTCGACTCGGACGGCGTCCTTCAGGAACCAGTCCTCCTCCTCCTCCACCCAGTACGTCTCAAACGGCTCCTGACAGATCTCACACGACTGCAGAACAAAGACAGAGTGTTGGTCCCTGCACGACGCCAGCCAATCACAGTGAGGCTGATTCACACCCTCCTCTGTACCAGCCAATCACAGTGAGGCTGACTCACACCCTCCTCTGTACCAGCCAATCACAGTGAGGCTGATTCACACCCTCCTCTGTACCAGCCAATCACAGTGAGGCTGATTCACACCCTCCTCTGTACCAGCCAATCACAGTGAGGCTGACTCACACCCTCCTCTGTACCAGCCAATCACAGTGAGGCTGATTCACACCCTACTCTGTACCAGCCAATCACAGTGAGGCAGATTCACACCCTGCTCTGTACCAGCCAATCACAGTGAGGCTGACAGTGTCTGACTACAACAAGATTCTCTGTCAGCTGGCTTCTGATTGGCTGATGAACAGCCGCTCTCTCTCACCTCTCCCACTTGGTCCTTGGTCGCCCTGACGATTTGGATCTCTCTCTCTTTCGCCGCTGCCTGGTTCTTCTGAACTTCCTCCTCGTTCTCTTTCTCAAAGAAGTGACTCTTCGCTCGTTCCTCCAGGTCGGCGATCTCCTCGAACTCGATCCAGTCCTGACACACACACACACACACACACAGACACAGACACACACAGAGACACACACAGAGACACACACAGAGACACACACAGAGACACACACACACACACAGACACAGTGTTAGCAGTGAATATGTGTCTGTGTGTTCTCTCCATGGGGCAGCAGCTGTGTGTGTGTCTGTGTGTGTGTTCACCTTGAGGTTGTAGTACCAGCGGGGTGTGTGTGTGTGTGTGTGTGTGTGTGTGTGTGTGTGTGTGTCTGTGTGTGTGTGTGTGTGTGCTCATCTTGAGGTTGTAATACCAGCGGCGGGGTGTGTGTGTGTGTGTGTGTGTGTCTGTGTCTGTGTGTGTGTGTCTGTGTGTGTGTGTGTGTGTGTGCTCATCTTGAGGTTGTAGTACCAGCGGCGGGGTGTGTGTGTGTGTGTGTGTGTGTCTGTGTGTGTGTGTGTGTGTGTGTGTGTGTGTGCTCACCTTGAGGTTGTAGTACCAGCAGCTCTGTGTCTGTGTGTGTGTGTGTGTGTCTGTCTGTGTGTGTGTGTGTGTCTGTTTGTGTGTGTCTGTGTGTGTGTGTGTCTCTGTGTGTGTGTCTGTGTCTCTGTGTGTGTGTGTGTGTGTGTGTGTGTGTGTGTGTGCTCACCTTGAGGTTGTAGTACCAGCGGCGGTGTGTGATCTTCTTGCTCGCCACCTTGCCGGCGTGGTTCTGTCTGAAGTGCCAGTCCAGGTGGTCGGCGTACAGGTCGGTCTGGACGCTGGTGAACCTCATGGAGCAGAGGCAGCACTGGTTCCCTGAGTACAGCCTCATCACCACACACTCGTACCGCCTGCGGGGGGGGGGGTGGGTGGGGGGGGGAGGGGGTTAGACGGGCGTGCGACCAGTGGCGAGAGAGCAGCTGATTGGTCGGTCTGTACTCACGGTTTCATGTCCTCCACGGTGAAGCTGGTCAGGTCCGGGATGTCCTCCTCTTCCTCAGGCTCCTCCTCTTCCTCCTCCTCTGGGGGCGGAGCCGCCGGCGCCACAACGCTCGAAGGTTCTGGAAAAACAAAAACATATTATTTCTAACTATTTGAGCGTCATGTTTCCATGACAACATCCGCATCAAACGTCAGCGGGCTCACCGGTGCTGGTGGTGGGCGTGGCCTCGGGCTGCGAGGGCTTGATGATGCCGGTGGAGAGCAGCTTGGTCAGAAGCTCGTTGACGTCCACCTGACCGAAGTGGTTCTCTGGAGGGATGACCTGCGGCGCTGCACACACACACGCAGGGCAAAGGTCAAAGGTCAGTCCCACACAACCAGCTTCACTGATATTAACAAGTTTTAAACAGTGAGTTCTTACTGTGAGGTCTGAAGGGGGCGGAGCTCTGAGGCAGGAACGCTTGATTCATGTTCACCTGAAAACATCAGAAAGAAAAGTGACAAACTGACCTTCATCCATTTTATATTCCATTGATTTTAATATAACTTCACTGAAGAGGAGAACGTGATTGACAGGCGTCTCTCACCGGCTGCTGGTTGGACGGGTTGTAGAAGGGGGCGGGGCCTGGCTGGGGAAATGGCGGCTGCATGTTGAAGTTCACCGTCTGCGCCGGGAACGCCATCGGGCCCGCCGGGAAACACTGGGGGCCCATGTTGAAGTTCTGCTGGGGGGTCATCTGGTTGTCGTAAATGGGCGGAGCCATCTGCCTCATGGGAGGTTGCATGTTGTGTTGGGGGGGGAACCTGGGGGGCCCCTGCTGCCCGGGCGGGCCCTCAAAGTGCGTGTGCCCCCCCTGGTGGGGGACGTTGGGCATGTCGTACCCGTGACCCGGGCCCTCGAACCTCATGGGGCCCATTGGGGCGGGGGGGCCCTCGAAGCACATGGGCCGCTGCTGCTGGAAGCTCATTGGTCCAGGAGCCATGCTGCTGTCGAAGTGTCGGGGGGGCTCAAAGTGCTGCATGGGTCCTTCGAAGTGTCCCGGCCCCGGACCCACGAAGCGCGCGGGGGGGCCCACGGGACCATCGAACCTCCCGGGGCCTGGAGGGTGGGGGTGCACATCGAACCGCCCCATCCCGGCTCCGCCCCTCATCGGACCGTGGGCGCCGTCCGGGCCGTCGAACCTCTCCGGGACGTTGTGATGTGGTCGTCCGCCATCGAACCTGCCCCCCCCCTGGGGAAGGGGCCCTTCGAACTGGGAGGAGTCATCGTACCAGCCAGGGGGGTGGGGTCTGGGGGGGGCTACGTGTTCTGGGCCGTTGTAGCGGGACTGCGGATGCCCTGCTTCGTGGGGGGGGGTGTGTCCCGGCGAGCTGCTCTGCTGTCGGACAGACGCCAGCGGTCCGACCCGCGCTGGGGCCTTGAGGCTGGGGGGGGGCTGTGTGGGGGGGGCGTCAGGTGGGAGGGGCCCGTCGTCAGAGTGTTCACTGTTGGGACTCTCGAAGCGCGGGCTCAGCTCCTCCTTCAGGTGCGGCGGGGACAGGCGCTCGCGCTCGAACCGCGGGCCGGGGGGGTCCGGACCCGTCGGACTGGGACACTTCCTGTGCACCACCGTGCCGGAGGGGAGGGGCCCCTCCGGCCTCCGGGGGTCCGGGTGTCTGCAGTCCGCAGAGGGCGTGTACCTCCGCGGAGCGTCGTAGCCGCTCTTCTGTTCCTCGCGCTGTCGCTCGCTCAGCGGCGAGTTCCACTCTCTCTCACCTGGAAACAACAACAACATGTTATCACTTAAAGAGACAGGACGTCAGAGACCCGACCTCTGACCTCTGACCTCTGACAGGACAGTTGACTCACTGGCGTCTCGGGGGTCGGCTCGCCTGCGGAAGCGAAGGCCCGGCAGCGACTTGAGCGTGGGGAACTCTTTCCCGTGGTTGTACTCTTCGATCATCGGGCCGAGCGGCGGCCGCGCCTCCTCTCGCTCTTTACTCCGCCTCTCACCTGAAGGTCGCAGAGCGGAGGGCGGAGTCAGTGACACAGGAAGTGAAACGCAGGAAGTGAAACACAGATGCCTCTTCACATAAAAAGAACCAATTAATCAAAATATACTTTAATCTAGGGCGACTCGATTATGGAAAAAATCATAATCACGATAATTTTGGACAAAAACTAAATCACGATTATTCAAACGATCATTAATATGTGCCCTTATTAAATTTTTTTAAATGACTAACCGGAAGTACCAGTCACTTCCGGTTCCGGTAAACACCGATTAGGGCTGCGTGTCTTATTTATTGTGAAACCAGGATATCGGTACCTGGTTATTCAAACGCTTAGTGATGCAACATTAACACTCTCCGTAAAAACACTTTGTAACTGAGAACTTTGAAATTTCCTCTCATTATTAAATGTCCCCATCTGCCCCCCCACTACAAGCACACAGAGAGAGAGAGAGAGAAAGAGAGAGAGAGAGAGAGGTTACCCCCCAACCCCGACATTGAACAGGTTCCGTACAACAAGCGGAGAATCGTGAGCTGACCCCCGAGGGTCCGGTGTGAACAGCCGGGCGCTGCACTGTGTTGTGCTGCTGCTGTGTTCTTATACAACATCACTTGTTCTACACTTTGTGTCAATCACACGGGACTGCCCCCCCCCCCCCTCCCTCTCCCATTTTCCACTCGCTCTGTTTTTTAAACACCTCCGGTCCCCACACACACAACTCTCCTCCTTCACTTCACAGCTGCTTGAGAGTGAGTGCCGGTCAGCGGGGGGGCGTTGAATGCTTTGGGGGGGAACTGAACTACACATGAGCGTCTCTTTAGAAAAAAATGCCAAATAATTGTTTCAACTGGATTACAGTAGTTTGGAGATGGTTTGACCCGGCAGAGTAATCACGATGATCACCTGAGCAGCTCTACTTTGATCTGATGAACCTTTACACTGTAAAATGAGTTGAAAAAGATTCAGTGATGATAAACGAATCAGTTTGACTCGTGGTCACTCTTCCTGCATCGAGCTCGTCTGACCTGGTCTGTCTCGTGGCGCTCGGCTGTATTTATGTGGCGCCGGGCTTCCTCCGATGCTCCGCCCCCCACCTGTCTTCTCGCCCGGGCCTGTTGCGTCCACATCCTCCACGTTCTCCTCGCCCTCCCACTCCTCCCCGGCCACTCGGTGGGTGACCTGCGTCTTCCGGAGCTTGGACTTGTGCTCGTAGTACGACAGCTCTGCGGCGTCCATGGCGTCGTGGGGGCGGGGCTGGGAGGCGGGCGCCGCCAGCAGCGGCTGCTTCTTGGCGAAGGTTCCTGATCCGTCCCAGCTCTCCGAGCGCTGCAGCTTCTCCTCCTGATACTGGAAGAAGTGTTTGATCTGGTGCGCCACGTTGAGGAACTCCTCTTGGGAGATCTCGCCGCTCTCCAGACGCTTCCCGGCCTGAAGACAAAAGCAAAGATCAAACCTCGGGACTGATGATTCTAAAAGATCAATGAACCAACAGCTGATCTCAGGTGAAGCCTGGGGACCTACCCTCCTCAGCAGGTCCTTCTTGGAGGCGGAGTTGAGGGCTTCAGGAATCTGCAGGTTGGCGTCCACGCTGAGGCGGTGCTTGGGGGTCCGGGGGGTGGGGGGGCGAGTCGGGGGGGTGTAGGGTTTGTGTCTCTGGGGTCCGGGCTTCATGGGAGAGTCGTCTGGCAACTTCAAACTGAAGAGCAGCAGAAACAAAGTCCTCAATGAACAACAACAGCCAGTGTTCATCAGTGTAACACAGAACATTATTATATAATATAATATTATTATAAATGATCAGATTCTAATATTAATGACATGAACTACAGAGATCTGTGATGACTCACTGCTTGTTCTCCTGCCAGCTGCTCCTCCAGCGGTGCGGCGCCTCCTTGGTCTCCTTCCCGCTCCCCTCGTGACTCCGGGGCGAGTGAGAGTCTCGGGACTCCGAGTGGCGTTCGTCCTGCGGCCTCTTGGACCTCCTGCTCTCTGATTGGCTCTTCTTCAGTGTGACCCGGTCCTCTCTGGGGGGCTTGCCGTGCGGCGGCTCCTCTGCACGGACCCTCCGGGGTTTCCCTGGCTTGTGGGAGGGGGGGGACAGCGAGCTGCTCCTGGCTCGGCCTTTGGGCGAGCGCCGGTCCTTCCTCTTGGGAGAGGAAGTGGGCGAGCGAGACCTGGAGCGGGTCCGCTTCCTGGCGTGCGTTCTGGCGTTGCCTCCACTTTTGAGGTCGACCTTCTCTGCGTCCTCGCGCTCGTGTTTGATGACGAACCCGTTGGCCGGCTTCCCTTTGCTGAACCTCTGCAGCTCCGCCCCCAGGACCGCCTCCTCTCTCTCCTTCTTGTCGTTGCACCTCTTCTTCTCCTTCAGCTCCTCCTCTTTGCTCTCTCCACTCCGGTCCTGTGTGCGTTTCTTCAGCCGAGGATCTTTTTTGGAGCCGTCGGATGCTTTCTGACCTTCAGCCTCGGCCGGCTTGGTTTTGCTCTGGAGGGTCCTGGTCATCGGAGACAGAGACTTGGACTTGAGCTTCTCCTCCGACGGCTCTTTCCTCGGGGTTCTGGTCTTTTCCGGTCGGAAGGATTTCTCCGGCTGCCGTTTCTCAGGCGTCAGGGCGGGACTTCCTTTTTTCCCAGCAGGCTGTTCTTTGGCCGGGGGGCCGGTGCGGTTCAGCCGAGGGTCTCTGGTGGTCGTCTTGGGGTCAGACTGGGTCTGGGGAGGGACCCAGGGTCGGACCACTGGGGCGTTCGGGCTGAGGGTCTTGGGAGCTGGAGAGGAGGCTGTGGGCGCCGTGGGTAGCGTGAATCCTCCGAGCTGCAGACAGAACAAACAAGTGTCGTTGTCTCATCCTCTGTTCTTAACCTTCAACAAGAGGAACACTAGCAGAACCTCAGAGATGCCACGTGGAACTGAGAACATCTTTCATATTATTCTAAAATGTGATATACTGCACTTTTACATTTGCTACTTTAAGGATTATTTTCAATTTGAATCGGTTTAGTTAAGGATGAGGAATTAAAGCTGTAAACTGAGGGAAACCTCTGACCTGGTGCAGATTAAACATAGTGAGGTGTGACTGTGAGGACATTTATGTTGGATGATATATTGTCCCAGAAATTATAATTGACATTTGTCTTCGGGTTCATGTAACCAGCTGTAAGCAGGAGTGGGATCCTGAGCGTCTGGTGTGAACTGAACGTGTGGACGAGTCAGTTCCTGATGTTTCAATGAGTCTGATCAAAGCAACTCTGTGACTTCCTGTGAGGATCAGGTCCTGAGAACCAGTGATGAGTGAGGATGAGTTCCAGAGAGAGACAAGAGGAGGCTGCAGGTTCTGCTCTGATCCCTGAGCAGCTGAGACGAGAGGAACTCTAACATGAAACTCATATTCTCTGTGTCGGACAGATCTGGAATCAGACGGAATGTGTTTGTCCTACCAGCTGAGCTTTGGTCTGCTCCAGCTCCAGCTCGATCTTCTTCTGCTGAAGCTCCAGAAGCTGTTTCTGTTTGGCCAGCAGCTGCTGTCGGATGAGCTGCTCCTGGGCCACGCTGGACTGGCTGACCGCTGGGACCGGCGGGGGGGCAGGCGCCACCACCGCCGCTGGCACCGGGGCGGGGGGCTGGGAGGGGGCCGGCTGCGGAGAGGAGGCCTCCTCAGACTGGACCCACGGTGATGTCACACGGGGCCGCAGGAGGGACAGAGGAGACAAAGAAAGTTTAGAAATGATTCAAAGAAAAACCGTCTGAAGCCCAAAGACTTGAATTGATTATTAATAAATCTTCTGCAGCAGGTCGTGTGATTAAGAGTTCCTGAAGATCAGTCTGAGAAGATCAGGTCTGGATGAACCACCGTGAAACCAGAACCAGATCAAACACCTTCGATTACAGGCACTTGTTACTGTAGCTGTTTTCAGACATGAACTGTGTAAAACGTTGTCCTGTCATGTTGTGTAGTCGGTTTGTGAAGCAGCAGGTTGTTGACTCGCTCAAACAGGAACATGTGGGAACATCCAGGAGAGGGGCGGAGCCTGTAGAGCAGCAGGAGGCGGGACATGTTCTGGGCTGCATGAGAAGATCCAGAACATGTCCAGAGACACTGACTCAGACATTTGTTCTCACAGAGAACCTCCAGAGCATGTGAGGAACATGTGAGGAACATGTCAGGAACACGTTAAGACTTCATGTCTGAAAACAGCTAATATTTGACATTAAAGACATTGAGAAAATGAAAGATTATTAAGTCTTTGGTTCCTGCTTCTTAATGTTGTTCCTCTTGATGGATTGAACCTGAACTTCCTTCTCTGTGACACTGAACTAACATCTGAAGATACAGAAAACCAAAACGTGAACATTTAAACCCAGGTCGGGGGGGTGGTGTCCGCTGCCCCTACGCACCTGCTTTAGGAACTTGGGGTTGACGTGGATGCTGGCGTTGACGCTGGGCGGCAGCGGCTTGATGGGCCACGCCGGGTCCACCGCGTTGACCCGCACGTCCACCGCGTACAGCTTCTTCAGCGGGAACACCTCGTCCCAGGTGGAGCGCAGCTTGAACAGACTCTTCCTGGTGTTTTCCTCCACCTACAAACAGAGGACATGACTTGGTCCGTGGCTACAAACACACAACTCTCTAAAAATGTCACTTTAATGCAAAAGTAAAAGATAATGTTAAAAAAGTTCTTAAAGCTCAGCATTCACACTTTATTTACAGGATTATGTTAAAGCAGCATAAGATATTAATATTCTCAGTCACCCAGGTTGTGTGTTTGTCGGGGGTTGTACACGTCGTAGATGCAAGTCCACTGACCCATCTCCGACATGTACAACCCCCGACAACGCACAATGAGAAGCAACACAAGACAAACAGGAAGGAAGTGAGCTGATAAAACTGTGAATAATTTGTAACAACAGCAAAGAGAACTGTACCTTTTCAAAGACACATATAAATGAAGTGATTAGGTTTTTAGCAAACACAGCAAGGTACTCTCCTCCAACATTCTTCACTATGGAATCCACTAAGTACAAAACGGGAAGCTTCTCCGCAGCCGGGGCCTGGAGCGATAGAGAACTCAACAAGTTTAGAAAAACAACAAGGGTGAAGCAACAGGTCACAACAGAGTATCATTCACAACTTAGAGAAGAAACAGGGGATGACAGCCCTCCCATTGCACCCCCCCGCCGGGTGGAGGAAAACCAAAAAGAGTCCGAAAAATAAAAGTTCACGAGGTGGGTTCTTCAGTCTGGATCAATGGGGGGGGGGGGGGGGACACCTGGATTAAGTTCTGATTGATCCAAAAAAAAAAAAAAAAAAAAACTGCAGAAAAATCGGTCATCTTCAAAAGTCAATCGGTTCAGTCTCGTGTCAAGTCCCATGATGCACCAGGGTTCAAAAGGGCCTCTGGTTTACCTCCAAAGAGGGTCTCCTCCAGGAAGCCCTCTTTGTACGTTACCGTGACGACGAGCCTCGAGGTTCACTCCTCCTCCGCCGAGCTTCACGCTCACGCTGCAAAGTTTTAACCCGGAGACGGTTTCTCCCCTTGTGTTCAAACACTGGGAACCGGTGAGGAACCGGTGAGGAACCGGTGAGGACCCGGTGAGGAACCGGTGAGGAACCGGTGAGGAACCGGTGAGGAACCAGGACATTTAGATGTGAACTCTCTGGTTCATCGTGAAACACTTGTTTGTTAAACCAAGTCCACAAGTGTCAGTAAATGAGTCACCAATAAATTACACTGGAAATAAAAAAATGACAAAAAGCACATTTCACATTTTTTATTATTAACATTGTAACCATTCAATGACAGTTCAGTGATTCAAGATTCACTCGAGGGTTTAAGCAGATCAACATGGAGCTGAGGATAGAATCATTTCTATAGAGCCACGGCGCCCGGGGGGGGGAGAAACTACCCGACAGATATCTACTAACAACAGGTCGAACCGGAACCCTGTAACCACGGGGACGCGACCCGGCCGCCATCAACAGGAAGTGGCGAGCGGCGCCAGCGAGTGAAAACCCGTCGTACACAAAGTGAATGTGAGACTGTGACGCCTGGAGGGGGGGGGTGTGTCAGGAAGCACCACACACCAGATGTTAGTAATAATAATAATAATATTAATAATAATAATAATAAACAGAAACACAGCTGCTCACTCCCGTCTCTTTTACCTGGAGGGAGACGTGTGTGTCTGTGGGAGTGTTGTGTTACCACCTCACGTGTGTTATCATGTTGAGTTAATGGACCTGCTCACGTGTGTGTTTGTTTGTGTGTAGTGTGTGTGTGTAGAGACTGGAACACGGGTTCAGATCCTGACACACAACTGGTTCTCAACAGAACAACAACTTCTATTGTTTGTGTCTCTTCCCTCACAGCGGGACTCAGTGTGGTTATTGATTATTAATTATTAATTATTAATAACAGGATCTGAAGGGAAACTATTAAACGCAGAAGATCATTTATTATGTCTCATTAAAAGATTACGGTCAGTTTTCTTATGTTATATTCTCCTGTTACTTCCGGTTTCCACCTCAACTGCTTCTCCACGTGTATTTCTGATTTCACAGATTCCAGTTCAATCTATTCTTATGGTGACCTCCTACCCAGAGTGCACCTGGGCATCTGACCTGGGTTAGCCCCGAGTTAGCCTGGATACAAACACTTTAACCCGAGTTAACTGGTTCACATTCACTTCGGTGTCGCGTCACTTTACGGTGGATTTTCACTCGGTTAAATTTGAAACGATCACTTATGACAGATCTCTGGTGGTTATGACGCGTGTGACGTGTCTTCTTCGTGGCCGGCGGGTTCCTAACGCGGCTCCGGGGGGAGACATGTCGGCCCGCCGCCATGTTGCCTCCTCCCGGGCCCGCAGCACCCCCACATCCACAGAAAGACTCTGAAAGGTGAAGATCTATATTTATAAAAACCTTGCTGATTTGAGCTTCGATTATAGCGACGATGTCCTTGGCGAAGGTCCGGTTCTCCTCGGCCAGGATGGTCAGCATGTTGATGTGCGGCTTGCTGTTGAACGTCAGGTCCTCCAGGGAGCTCTGGTACTCCCGGCAGGCGTCCGCCCGGGCCGCGCTGGCCTCCATCTTCCCGCTGGGCCCCGGGACACACCGGGACTCCGGGCTCCGGACACCGGGCTCCGGGACTCCTGCAGCGGCGGCTCCGCTCCTCCGCCCCGGGACAACACAGGCCTCCGCCCCGGGCAGCTCGCTCGCAGCACCGGGAGGAACGCTCGTTTCTCTGTCGCGGCTCTCGCTGCTGTTCGACGGAGACAAGATGGCGACTGTGAGTGAAGACCCGTGACGTCACAGGAAACGGGTTTAAACCGCCCCCGACGTCACTACCGCCCCATTGGCTGGTTTCAAGACGAGTGGGCCGGGATTTAGATTCTGATTGGTTGAGTGGAATGACAGACTCACGAGTGAGCCAATCAGCGTGAGGCAGGGTGAGTGTGTGATTACATAAGGAAGCAGATGAGCACATGAGGCTGAAGCGTGTTCCAGAGGTTTAACATGTTCATGTGATGAGCTACATACATGTGTTAGTATGTTACACATCATGTGACGTGTTAGTATGTTACACATCATGTGATCAGCTACATACATGTGTTAGTGTGTTACACATCATGTGATGAGCTACATACATGTGTTAGTATGTTACACATCATGTGATAAACTACATACATGTGTTAGTATGTTACACGTCATGTGACCAACTACATACATGTGTTAGTATGTTACACATCATGTGACGTGTTAGTATGTTACACATCATGTGATGAGCTACATACATGTGTTAGTATGTTACACATCATGTGACCAACTACATACATGTGTTAGTATGTTACACATCATGTGATCAGCTACATACATGTGTTAGTATGTTACACATCATGTGACCAACTACATACATGTGTTAGTATGTTACACATCATGTGACCAGCTACATACATGTGTTAGTATGTTACACATCATGTGACCAACTACATACATGTGTTAGTGTGTTACACATCATGTGACCAACTACATACATGTGTTAGTATGTTACACATCATATGATGAGCTACATACATGTTACACATCATGTGATCAGCTACATACATGCTACACATGATGAAGCGATGACCTGATGTGGCCTTGGGGGGGGGGGGACTATAAACATGTCACTTCCTGCTTCCGCCACGGAGCTGGAATCACTAATGAGACATTATGTCCACAACAACATGAAGTTCAGACCACACTGTGAACATTTAATATAAATGGAATTCAGGTTTTAAAACGAGACTTACCTCATGTTGACCGTAGGTGGCGCTGTCATTATCCCTACGTCGACTAATGGAGTGTTTCTCCTCAGATCGTATAAACCTTTCATCTTTGCATAATAAGACATCAAAGGAATCTACGACCATGACAGTGTGACATCATAGCAAGTGCCTTTGTTTAAAGACTCCAGTGACGTGTTCATTAACATAAATAGTGGGCGGAGTTTACACTTATTTTCTATATCCATGTAGTGAATGAATCTTCATTCAGTTTTACTCAATTACATTTTAAAATCTTTTTTCTATTTTTTGAACAAAAACAATAGTTAGTATTAGTACCCTTCTAATGCACCATGACCCATGTTAACCTGTTATTTCATGCATTAGTGTTTGTTTGCTATGTTTAAATAAATGTATTTTATTATTTAATATTCATTAAAGATCTTGTTTTTCATACCACAAATTAAAATGTCCCCTTTCTTTTCTTACTTGATAAACAAACCTGCACTTTGTATTTCTACATCACGTTTACACACATGGGTCACATGACTCGTACAGTATGAACTCACTAACACGTCTCGTTCATATCACACAGATGCTTCTGAACATCTGAGGCATGTTCGTCTCGTTTTACATCCATCACTAGTGAGAGAGAGGAATAACTTAACGAGGTGTTAACGAGCTAGCTTCTGTTCTGTCCCTGCTCGGACCCGGAAACAATGTGATTAATAATAAAAGGTCAAATAAATAAATAACAGAGTGGTTTGGTGGAGAAAAGAAACAGACACCGCAGAAGACTGTTCATGATTTTATAGATATTTCCAGACTTGAACTGCAGTCTGCACATGTTCCTGACGTGTTCTGCAGGTTCTACATGTGAGGACAAAAGTCAGGGTCAGTGTCTTGGAGTGACCCCCCCCCCCCCCTAAGATTGTGTGTTACAGATAAATGACACACGTGTGTGTGTCTGTGTAAAATGAATAATCAGCCAACTTGAGAAACATGTCCTTACACTCACACAGACACACACATGAAAAGGGGAATGAAGCTTTGTCCTGTAAAGTCTGTGTGTCACAAAGAATGGTCCCGAGTGTGTGTGTGGGGGGGGGTGTGTCTCCACGGTAACGCGTCAATGACTTACTGACAAAAAAACAGACGTTTCCATGATGCTTTGTTTAGTGATGCAGAGGTCGCCAGTTAAACATCAACACACGTAGTTCAAACATCAGCCTCTGCTTTAATATTCAACACTGGAAACTATTTAGTAAGAAATTCATATTTTTCTGTGTTTTTGGCCCCGATCCTGATGTGAGCAACTGGTTATTGATTATCACTCGATGATCAGATGCTAATATTCACCTGCACATGATGGACACTTCAGAACCAACGTTGGTTAATCTGAACAATTGGAAACTGAGCCGAGTGGGAGCTCTGTCCGCGGAATCCCACTCTCATTTAAGATCTAAATCAAAGTGTAAAATCGTGTTCTATCAAAAACAAAAAAGGTCGAAAATCTGGTTTGTGAGTCTTAAGGGGACCAGGACGAGGGACAGACACACAACACGAGGGACAGACACACAACATGAGGGACAGACACACAACATGAGGGACAGACACACAACACGAGGGACAGACACACAACACGAGGGACAGACACACAACATGAGGGACAGGCACACAACATGAGGGACAGACACACAACATGAGGGACAGACACACAACACGAGGGACAGGCACACAACACGAGGGACAGGCACACAACACGAGGGACAGACACACAACATGAGGGACAGACACACAACATGAGGGACAGACACACAACACGAGGGACAGGCACACAACATGAGGGACAGACACACAACACGAGGGACAGACACACAACATGAGGGACAGGCACACAACATGAGGGACAGACACACAACATGAGGGACAGACACACAACACGAGGGACAGACACACTGCCAGTACGAGCGTCTCCTCAAAGTAAAAACCCTCCACAGCTTCCTGCCCCAGACGATCGCTAAAGACACAGAGTTCAGACCCCCCCCCCCCCACCCACCCCCCCCCCCCCCCCAGGTTCAGGCGTCGGACACAGAGTTCAGAAGCCCCGCCCCCCCCCCCCCCCAGGTTCAGGCGTCGGACTCGTCGCTGCTGTCCCGACTGATCTCGATCTGCAGCGACGGCAGGTTGTCCAGTCGGCTCTTCTTCATCTTGTGCGACACCTGCTCCTGTTTCTGTTTGATCATGGCGCCCCACACGTTCTGCAGCGTGGCGTCGTCCTCCTCCGCCTCCTCCTTGTCCTCCTTCCCTCCGTCGCCTCGGCCCACCGGACCGCCCTCGCCGCTGCGCCCGGAGGACGAGGAGAACCGGCCCGGCGAGCGGCTGCTCGGCTTGAGGTCGCGACGTCCGGAGCCGCTGTCGTCCTCCGCGGAGCCGAGTCTGCTCCACAGGCCACCTGATGAGAGGGGGCGGAGCCACGTTAATGATGCCGTGTCAGACAGAGAGAGAGAGAGAGAGACAGGCAGGGGGGGGGGGGAGAGAGTCCTACTTGTCTTCCTGTCCTTGGACGAGTCAGAGAACAGGCTTCTGGTTTCTTGACTGGCCACACCCAGTCTGCGGTGAATGTCTCTGATTGGCTCTCTGGTCGGGGGCGTGTCCCTGGGGGGGGAGGGGGAGCGTGGTCTCTTGCCCAGTCTCTGTCGAACATCTAACAACAGGTTTTTATTAACAAACTGTAGATTCTCTGAAACAAACAAAAAATAATAACACAACAAATGTGTCCCACCTGTTTTCCCTCCGCTGGCCACCAGGGGGGCGGGTCCCTCTCTCTCTCTCTGCCCCTCTCTCTCTCTCTGTCCCTGTCTCTTCTCCTCCAGCAGCTGGCGCACGTCCGTCAGCTTGGGGGGGGGGGTCGGGGACCTGCTCCTGCTCTGAGACCCGGTCTCCCCGAGACGGTTCCTGCTCAGGAAGAAGAAACATCTGTTCATGAATCTGGCGCCAGGAGGAAACCGACTTCATCAGATTGTTGAAGTGAAACAAACGACAGTGGAACGGCGGCGGCGGCGGCGCTGACCGGATGCTCTTCAGGTGCGTGTCCAGCTCGTCGGCGTACATGGTCATCTTCTTGCTCTTCTTTGGCGACGGCGTGGAGATCATCTTCAGCTCCAGGTCGTAATCCATCTCGTCCGACTCCGACCACGGAGACGGCGAGCGGTCCGCCCGGCTACGAAGCCCCGCCCCCGGCGAGCGCAGGGCGGCGCTCTTCTCTCCTCGCTCCTTGTACTCCACCACCCGGTCGTCCGAGTCCATGTCCTCGTCCCCGCCGTAGTCATCGTCCTCCTCCTCTTCTTCTTCTTTGATTGGCTCCTCTGGCAGGTTGACCAGGTCAGCTGGGGGGGGGGGGGGGGGGGGGGTCAATCCAGATTAATAAACTGATCCTGAATCACAGTTCTGATGGTTTCTGTCACACTGAAGTTAGCTTCACACTGGTCTGACAGAGATTAAAGTTCAGATCTCTATGAACTCTAATCATCTCAAACATGAGGTTTAAACAGATCGTCTGATTGGTCCCTGAGCTCGAGAGTCAGTCAGGTGACCTCTGTCGTCTGATTGGTCCCTGAGCTCGTGAGTCAGTCAGGTGACCTCTGTCGTCTGATTGGTCCCTGAGCTGGTGAGTCAGTCAGGTGACCTCTGTCGTCTGATTGGTCCCTGAGCTGGTGAGTCAGTCAGGTGACCTCTGTCGTCTGATTGGTCCCTGAGCTCGTGAGTCAGTCAGGTGACCTCTGTCGTCTGATTGGTCCCTGAGCCCGTGAGTCAGTCAGGTGACCTCTGTCGTCTGATTGGTCCCTGAGCTCGTGAGTCAGTCAGGTGACCTCTGTCGTCTGATTGGTCCCTGAGCTCGTGAGTCAGTCAGGTGACCTCTGTCGTCTGATTGGTCCCTGAGCTCGTGAGTCAGTCAGGTGACCTCTGTCGTCTGATTCCAACTCACATTCACTTTAAAAACCTGTGTTTTAAACTCTAGGTTTTAAAACACGTGGTTTTACCAACGTATCTTATGCATAAAACGTGCGGATGTCTCCAGCTCGTTGGACGTGTTTCAGACTGAAGTGGATCACATGAGACCTGAGACCTGAACCCTGGAGCCGGAGGTTCACCTGAGTGCCGGTGCGTGTAGGGCGGCGTGTGACCCATGCTGTCTCCGATCAGAGGCTTCTTGGTCTTGATGACGTCTCGCTGGATTCGTGATTTGTGAAACCTCCGCTTCCTGAAACACAGACCAGACTCGTGATGCTGGAAATAGTCGAGAGACAAACAGAAAACCTCAGGTCAGAGGTCAGGTCAGAGGTCGTGGATCTGAGCCTCACCAGGAGTTGCTCAGGATTCCCCTCATGCCTCCGTAGTTGGGGTTTCCGTACTTCATGTAGTACCTGCTGCGGCGGGCGGCGCCCAGCTCCTTCTTATCTTCTACAAACCAAAACACATTTACATCTGAATGAGTTTGTCCCCTGGAGAGTTTTCATCATCATGTGTGTGTGTGTGTGTGTGTGTGTGTGTGTAACCTTGTGTGGCGAAGCGCAGGAGGATTCTGTTTCCTTTGAACGGTTTGATCGCCGGCCGCAGGTCGTTCCTCAGCAGAGACTCTCTCTCTGCTCCTGGTAGGTCGTTTATCTGTAACACACACACACACACACAGACACACACACCGACACACACACACACACACACAGACACACACAGACACACACACACACACACACAGTCAGATTACAGAGTTTCTGGAACAGGTCAACAGATCTGGTCACTTCCTGTGAGACCCTACCTGACTGCCCTCCTCCTTTGTCTTTGGCTCCGCCTCTGCGTCGCTGTCCTTCCCCTCCACCTCCTCGCCACTCTTCTTCGCCGTCTCGTCTTCGTCCACCTCACCCTCCTCCTCTTCATCTGACCTCTGACCCTGGGGAACTGTGACGACACCAGTCAGCTGCTTCTCTTCACATCACCTGCGGCGTGAGTTGTGTTTTTGTTCACACACTGACCTTCGCTCTGCTCGGCCGGCTCTTTGGCGCCCTCTGTCTCCGTGGTAACGGCCTCCGGGTCTGGCGTCCGGCTGGCGTTGATAAGGGCTCTGATGGGCGTGTTGTCGTCAAGCCAAACCACGTTACCTAGGAAACAGTGCGGTGGCGTTGAGAAACACTCGAGCTGAGATCAACTGATGAGACTGAAACTTTGTGACTTGAACCCGTTGAACATCCAGGTGATCAGAACGCCATCAGACGGATGTGTGTGTGTGTGTGTCTGTGTGTGTGTGTGTGTGTCTGTGTGTGTGTGTGTGTGTGTGTGTGTACTCACAGGAAGCATCGTCGATCCACTCGATGTGCGCCGGAGGATATTCCTTAAAATATCCAAAGATGTCCTGCGTGCTCATGTCGTCCACGCCGGTCACGTAGACCGCCTCCATGCGGAGGTTGGGGATGGCTGAGCGCCACAGAGACGACAACGACAGGGTCAGCAAACACACAACCGGGTCTCACACATTCAGTGGGTTCACATCCAGGGGTCACGTGACCTCTCACCTTTCTTCAGGATGTCTTTGTCCAGAAAGAGGTTCCTCTGAGCGTCGCTCTCCTCGGCCTGGAAATGAAAACGTCTCGCTCGCTTCTCCTTCCGCTCAATGGCTTCCTGAAGGAACATGAGGGTCAGCTCCCAGTGTGTGTGTCTGTGTGTGTGTGTGTGTGTGTCTGTGTCTCTGTGTGTGTGTGTCTGTGTGTGTGTGTGTCTGTGTCTCTGTGTGTGTGTGTGTCTGTGTGTGTCTGTGTTTGTGTCTCTGTGTGTCTCTGTGTGTGTCTGAGTGTGTGTGTCTCTGTGTGTCTCTCTGTGTGTCTGTGTGTGTGTGTGTCTCTGTGTGTGTGTGTGTGTCTGTGTGTGTGTGTGTGTCTGTCTCTGTGTGTCTCTGTGTGTGTGTGTGTCTGTGTGTGTCTGTGTCTCTGTGTGTGTGTGTGTGTCTCTGTGTGTGTGTGTCTGTGTGTGTGTGTCTGTGTGTGTGTGTGTCTGTGTCTCTGTGTGTGTGTGTGTCTCTGTGTGTGTGTGTGTCTCTGTGTGTGTGTCTGTGTGTCTCTGTGTGTGTCTGTGTGTGTCTCTGTGTGTGTGTCTGTGTGTGTGTGTGTGTCTGTGTGTGTCTGTCTGTCTGTGTGTCTCTGTGTGTGTGTCTGTGTGTCTCTGTGTGTGTGTGTGTTACCTTGGAGTTGACGTCGATCCCGGTGATGAAGGCTCCGCCCTTGTTCTCGTAGCGGCGGCTGGTGTCCTGAAACACAGATGTT
The DNA here is from genome assembly GCF_963576545.1 of Limanda limanda. NCBI lineage: Eukaryota > Metazoa > Chordata > Actinopteri > Pleuronectiformes > Pleuronectidae > Limanda > Limanda limanda. The sequence goes on along the minus strand of NC_083649.1, from coordinate 999,300 downwards.
CTTAACGAGTCTTAACGAGCTACGACCTCCTCAAGTCAAACTAATTAAACCTGTAACACAAGCAGCTGAGACCCTGTGACGTCAGCCTCACTTCAACCAATCACTGAGCTCCGGACTCACAGGCACGGAGTTGCCATGGAGACCAGTCTGTAGGTCAGATGCGTCTTGAGAGAGATCAAAGGAATCACCGGAAGCAGCTGATTCCTCGGGTCACAGGGGGGGGGTCGTGAATCTGAACCACGGTTCCACTTCCTGTTCACTTCCGGTTCACTTCCTGTTCACTTCCTGTTTACCGAGCGGGGTCTCGCACGGTCCGTGCGTGTGAGGATCAACAAGTGGAACCCGCGCACACGAGCCGCGTCACAGGCTCTGAACCCGGGGGGGGGGGGGGACCACCCGGTGCTCCCCGGGACCCCCGGCCGGTCTCCCCCCCCCCGGTCCCACAGCCCGGACCGGACCCGCCAGCCCCCCCATCCCCCCCCGGCCCCGGGCCTAGCGGACACTCACCGGCAGCAGCTCCGTCAGGCAGCGCGTCACCGACACGTCCTCCAGCTCCCCCTCCTCCACCTCCATCGGCTCCGCATCGCGAGCATCCCGGTCCGAGTCCGAGTCCGAGTCCGGGTCCGAGTGCTCCGAGCCGCTGTCCGACTTCACCGACACCCGCAGGCTGCGTACGGCCGCCATGGCGCTGCAAACAACGGCTGCAGCTGCGGGTTGAACCCGGAAACGATTCTCTCTCCTCACTCTTCTTCGTGGGCGCTGCGGTGCTGAGTTCCGGCCCCTCGCAGCAGCAGCGCCACCCAGTGGTGCAGGTGAGTATAAGTACCACAAAAGTACTTAATTACTTAATGTAATAAAGAATTATACATGTATGTTTATTTAATATTATTAATATAAAATATAATATCATATAGTGTGTATTTTGGCGTTTAGTGCAAAAAAACATCCTTTTTTTGCGGTTTCTTTTTTCAGGTTTTAAACCTGAATCAACCTTGGTCATAACCTCTTTATTTACAGTCTATGGTCATAACCTCTTTATTTACAGTCTATGGTCATAACCTCTTTATTTACAGTCTATGGTAATAAACTCTTTATTTACAGTCTATGGTCATAACCTCTTTATTTACAGTCTATGGTAATAACCTCTTTATATACAGTCTATGGTCATAACCTCTTTATATACAGTCTATGGTCATAACCTCTTTATTTACAGTCTATGGTCATAACCTCTTTATATACAGTCTATGGTCATTACCTCTTTATATACAGTCTATGGTCATAACCTCTTTATTTACAGTCTATGGTCATAACCTCTTTATTTACAGTCTATGGTCATAACCTCTTTATTTACAGTCTATGGTCATAACCTCTTTATTTACAGTCTATGGTCATAACCTCTTTATATACAGTCTATGGTCATAACCTCTTTATATACAGTCTATGGTCATAACCTCTTTATATACAGTCTATGGTCATAACCTCTTTATTTACAGTCTATGGTCATAACCTCTTTATATACAGTCTATGGTCATAACCTCTTTATTTACAGTCTATGGTCATAACCTCTTTATTTACAGTCTATGGTCATAACCTCTTTATTTACAGTCTATGGTAATAACACAAGACTGAGTCGACTGTGACGAAGACATTTAATGTTCAGATCGTGTGAATCTGTTCCAGCGACAACAACATTTACAACCACTGAACGATAGAGAGCATGTGAACAAGGTGATGACATCACGTGTGTGACACTCATGTGACATCACATCATGACTCGAAAAGAGTTAGTGACACACCGCCAGCGGTAAGCCCCTCCCATCATTAAGTGAACTTCACTGTACGCGCTCTGTGATGTCACTGTGATGTCACTGTGTACTCTGGAGCTCTGTGATGTCACTGTGATGTCACTGTGTACTCTGGAGCTCTGTGATGTCACTGTGATGTCACTGTGTTTTGCATCTGTATGAACTGTTTCTGTTGTGAACTGGATTTTAAATAAAGTCAAGTGAAGGATTTCACAGGAACATCTGTGTTTACTTTACAAAGAACGTGATTAATACTCATGGATTGTTTTTACTCTGACTGCAACCTGTGATGAAGGAAGTACTCAGATTACTTCAGGAAAAGTACCACAGTGTAGAAATACCCAAGGAAAAGTATAAAACTAATCTCATCAAAATAAGCACTCGTGAATTAAATACTTTCAGAATCACGTCTGAATTAATATTTAAACATGTTAAATAAATTTCATCTTAATCAATAACAACACTTCAACTGTAATCAATCCAGTGAAAAGAAAAAGTGAGTCAGGATAAAGACCAGGACCGGACTCGGGACCAGGACCAGGACCGGACTCGGGACCAGGAACAGGATCAGGACCAGGACCGGACTCAGGACCAGGACCAGGACCAGGACCAGCACCAGACCAGGACCGGATTCGGGACCAGGACCAGGACCAGACCAGGACCAGGATCAGGACCGGACTCGGGACCAGGACCAGGACCAGACCTCCTGTCAAACACTGAGTCTCTGTCTTTCTCTGCTGTTTGGACACATTCAGTTTTGTCCTCCTTTGTGAAGACATGTTGGGTTCAGATATTTATTGTTGATGTGATGAGTTCAGGAAGGAATCGACACACGGTGCGTTGTTATCAGATTTCACTTCTTCCTCTTCCTCTTCCTCTTCCTCCTCCTCCTCCTCCTCCTCCTCCTCCTCCTCCTCCTTCATGTTGTTGTGGAAACTGCATGGAGACAGAATATATGATTCAGACCAAATTAAAAATATTTCAAAACAACAAATAATAATAATAATAAAAAAATTGTCATTTTCCAGAATAAGAGCGTTTGTACCTCAGCACTTGAGACTCACTGCTGAGGTTCCTCAGTCTAATGTCCCTGCTGACGACACAAAGACAAGATCATCCTCATCCTGTAAGTGTGTGTGTCTGTGTGTGTGTCTGTGTGTGTGTGTGTGTGTGTTGGTTGTGTTGTGGGGTCACACTCACTGCAGCAGAGTGGCTCAGCTTGTCGAATCGAAACTTGAGATTTGATCTCGGAGAGTTTTTGTTTTTCACCTCTGAAACACACAAGCACAATGACAGTGTGTCTGTGTGAGCGTGTGTTTGTAGTGTGTGTGTGAGCGTGTGTGTGTGTTGTGTGTGAGCGTGCGTATGTGTGAGCGTGTGTGTGTGTGTGTGTGTGTGTGTGTGTGTGTGTTACCTATTGGGCTGTGACACACAATGAGGGGACCTGAACTTTGACCTTCTGCAGTCTGAAGACAGAAACAGAACAAACTTCATCTTCTTTGTTTACATTTGAAATGTTTCCTGTTCTGTGAATAAATTCACCTCAAAAATAATAAATTCAAATTCAACAATAGTAATTTCACTTTACTCCACATTAAAAGTCCTCAAGTCCGTCTCTTATTAACAGGCTCTTAATGTGAAAATACTTCATGTGTTGAGCAGAAAACTGAACCTTGTCTGTGAAGAACAGGAAGTGCAAATGGACGTTATGCAAACGTATTAATCATCATCGAACCCGTTCTACAGGCGCACACGAAGCTGGTGGCGAGAGCAGGTCGCTCGATGTTGAGCTGCGGTGGATTCTGCCACACGGGGGCGCTGACGCACATTCAGAGCTAATGACTGCTGTCAATATCCACCACAGTTCTTCCATAGCTTCATGTTTTTACCAGACACACTCAAACATGAGAAATCAAATATCTAACGACTGTTTCACAGGAGCTGTAATGCTCATGTGGCTCTAGCGCCACCGTGTGGTTCACCTGCGTGTTGCAGCTGAGAGGTCTCGAGGTGTCTTCAGCAGTCGGAGCGAAGCTGCAGCTGCTGGACGTTGATCTGGAGATTCGACTGCTCTCCTTCACGTGAATCCTTCAGATCAGAAACAAACACCGGAGGATTCACACCTGATTTCTGCATAATTGTAAATTCTTATTTTTTTAATAAGAATAATATTAATTAAACAATGAAAATAAACTTATGGTCAAAGTTGAACGTTTTGTCTTCAACTCAAACAATCAGAGCATGAACAGCGTGTCCACAGAAAACTATGGGGGATCTAAAATGAAGCCCTGTGGAACTTACGGGTTATACTATGTCTGCATTTTGTAAACTTTACTTTACCTTAACTAAGAATCAGACTTAATATGATTTTTCAAATTCTGAAAGCTTCTCAAACTGTTCACTCGAAGGTGTAAAAGTCTGTGAATCAGTGATTTTAATGTTGATCAAATCAAAATTTAATTTGTAACTTTTGCTCTCTCATTAATAAATAAGACTTCAATAATGTAAAGTTTCCTCCATTAATCTCACAAATTAAAGGGAACTCAAAGATAAACGTTAGAGTTGAGATTCATTATTAAACTCTTTACGCTGTTTTTGAGTTAGCGCCGTGTTTAGAGTAAAAAGTAGGAAAACCATTTTTCGTTCACTCTTCTTCTTCACTGCTTTTGTTGGCACATTGCTGGTTATGTGTTGTGATACCGCCACCTGCAGGTCAGGTGAGAGTAACGCCACTGTGTCGCTGAATGTGTCGTCAAACTTATTGTGATTCTGACGAAGCGGCTGAGCAGAAAAAAGCTCAAAATGAAGAAAGGATGAACGGAGGAGGAGAACCCGCTTCCCACTCACCTGTCCCGTTGTCCCGCCTCTGGAGAGCTGGGATTGGACGGCAGCTCGGAGCCCCCCCCCGGGTTGGGCTGGCAGCTGTCGAAGCTCCTCTGCTCGCTGAGGACACTGAGGGACACGAGGGACACGTTGGACACGAGGGACACGTTGGACTCAGGAGGAGCTACTGTGGTTAATCGAACTTTACCTCCGCTGGTTGTGCTTCTCTGTTTGGCTGTCGATGCTCAGCAGACGAGGGAAAAGCCCCGAGCGCCGTTTCACAGGAGATCGGACGTTACACTAACGACAGACACACACACACACACACACACACACACACACACACACACACACACACACACACACACACACACACACACACACACACACACACACACCAGCTGTTAACACAAACCGACACAGTAGCAATAACATTCATGATCATGAGGAAGACGACTTCGACCTCTGCTCACCTCCATGCTCATGTGTGCCAGACCCCCCCCACTCAGACTGGTGGGCAGGCCCGCCGCGCCGCGCGACATCGTTTCCATGGAGACGCTCCGTCCTCGCATCGCCCTCTGAGACGCGTGAAGAACGTGGAAGAGTCAGAAGCACACCCACATCAAAACCCTCTGAGTTCTAACAACGTGACACAGCCCCTGGTGGTTGGATGCAGTATAGGTCATAAACCCCGCCTCCAGCCCCTGGTGGTTGGATGCAGTATAGGTCATAAACCCCGCCTCCAGCCCCTGGTGGCTGGATGCAGTATAGGTCATAAACCCTGCATCCAGCCCCTGGTGGTTGGAGGCAGTATAGGTCATAAACCCCGCCTCCAGCCCCTGGTGGTTGGAGGCAGTATAGGTCATAAACCCCGCCTCCAGCCCCTGGTGGTTGGATGCAGTATAGGTCATAAACCCCGCCTCCAGCCCCTGGTGGCTGGATGCAGTATAGGTCATAAACCCTGCATCCAGCCCCTGGTGGTTGGAGGCAGTATAGGTCATAAACCCCGCCTCCAGCCCCTGGTGGTTGGAGGCAGTATAGGTCATAAACCCCGCCTCCAGCCCCTGGTGGCTGGAGGCAGTATAGGTCATAAACCCCGCCTCCAGCCCCTGGTGGCTGGATGCAGTATAGGTCATAAACCCTGCATCCAGCCCCTGGTGGTTGGAGGCAGTATAGGTCATAAACCCCGCCTCCAGCCCCTGGTGGTTGGAGGCAGTATAGGTCATAAACCCCGCCTCCAGCCCCTGGTGGCTGGAGGCAGTATAGGTCATAAACCCCGCCTCCAGCCCCTGGTGGCTGGATGCAGTATAGGTCATAAACCCCGCCTCCAGCCCCTGGTGGTTGGATGCAGTATAGGTCATGAACCCCGCCTCCAGCCCCTGGTGGTTGGATGCAGTATAGGTCATGAACCCCGCCTCCAGCCCCTGGTGGCTGGAGGCAGTATAGGTCATAAACCCCGCCTCCAGCCCCTGGTGGTTGGAGGCAGTATAGGTCATAAACCCCGCCTCCAGCCCCTGGTGGTTGGAGGCAGTATAGGTCATAAACCCCGCCTCCAGCCCCTGGTGGCTGGAGGCAGTATAGGTCATAAACCCCGACTCCAGCCCCTGGTGGCTGGATGCAGTATAGGTCATAAACCCCGCCTCCAGCCCCTGGTGGTTGGATGCAGTATAGGTCATAAACCCCGCCTCCAGCCCCTGGTGGTTGGATGCAGTATAGGTCATAAACCCCGCCTCAAGCCCCTGGTGGCTGGATGCAGTATAGGTCATAAACCCCGCCTCCAGCCCCTGGTGGTTGGATGCAGTATAGGTCATAAACCCCGCCTCCAGCCCCTGGTGGCTGGATGCAGTATAGGTCATAAACCCCGCCTCAAGCCCTGGTGGTTGGATGCAGTATAGGTCATAAACCCCGCCTCCATCCCCTGGTGGTTGGATGCAGTATAGGTCATAAACCCCGCCTCCAGCCCCTGGTGGTTGGAGGCAGTATAGGTCATAAACCCCGCCTCCAGCCCCTGGTGGTTGGATGCAGTACAGGTCATGAACCCCGCCTCCAGCCCCTGGTGGCTGGATGCAGTATAGGTCATAAACCCCGCCTCCAGCCCCTGGTGGTTGGATGCAGTATAGGTCATAAACCCCGCCTCCAGCCCCTGGTGGTTGGAGGCAGTATAGGTCATAAACCCCGCCTCCAGCCCCTGGTGGCTGGATGCACTATAGGTCATGAACCCCGCCTCCAGCCCCTGGTGGTTGGATGCAGTATAGGTCATAAACCCCGCCTCCAGCCCCTGGTGGCTGGATGCAGTATAGGTCATAAACCCTGCATCCAGCCCCTGGTGGTTGGAGGCAGTATAGGTCATAAACCCCGCCTCCAGCCCCTGGTGGTTGGAGGCAGTATAGGTCATAAACCCCGCCTCCAGCCCCTGGTGGCTGGAGGCAGTATAGGTCATAAACCCCGCCTCCAGCCCCTGGTGGCTGGATGCAGTATAGGTCATAAACCCCGCCTCCAGCCCCTGGTGGTTGGATGCAGTATAGGTCATAAACCCGGCCTCCAGCCCCTGGTGGTTGGATGCAGTATAGGTCATGAACCCCGCCTCCAGCCCCTGGTGGTTGGATGCAGTATAGGTCATGAACCCCGCCTCCAGCCCCTGGTGGTTGGATGCAGTATAGGTCATGAACCCCGCCTCCAGCCCCTGGTGGTTGGATGCAGTATAGGTCATGAACCCCGCCTCCAGCCCCTGGTGGCTGGAGGCAGTATAGGTCATAAACCCCGCCTCCAGCCCCTGGTGGTTGGAGGCAGTATAGGTCATAAACCCCGCCTCCAGCCCCTGGTGGTTGGAGGCAGTATAGGTCATAAACCCCGCCTCCAGCCCCTGGTGGCTGGAGGCAGTATAGGTCATAAACCCCGCCTCCAGCCCCTGGTGGCTGGATGCAGTATAGGTCATAAACCCCGCCTCCAGCCCCTGGTGGCTGGATGCAGTATAGGTCATAAACCCCGCCTCCAGCCCCTGGTGGTTGGATGCAGTATAGGTCATGAACCCCGCCTCCAGCCCCTGGTGGTTGGATGCAGTATAGGTCATGAACCCCGCCTCCAGCCCCTGGTGGCTGGAGGCAGTATAGGTCATAAACCCCGCCTCCAGCCCCTGGTGGTTGGATGCAGTATAGGTCATAAACCCCGCCTCCAGCCCCTGGTGGCTGGATGCAGTATAGGTCATGAACCCCGCCTCCAGGCCCTGGTGGTTGGATGCAGTATAGGTCATAAACCCCGCCTCCAGCCCCTGGTGGTTGGAGGCAGTATAGGTCATGAACCCCGCCTCCAGCCCCTGGTGGCTGGAGGCAGTATAGGTCATAAACCCCGCCTCCAGCCCCTGGTGGTTGGATGCAGTATAGGTCATAAACCCCGCCTCCAGCCCCTGGTGGTTGGAGGCAGTATAGGTCATAAACCCCGCCTACAGCCCCTGGTGGTTGGATGCAGTATAGGTCATTAACCCCACCTCCAGCCCCTGGTGGTTGGATGCAGTATAGGTCATGAACCCCGCCTCCAGCCCCTGGTGGTTGGAGGCAGTATAGGTCATAAACCCCGCCTCCAGCCCCTGGTGGCTGGAGGCAGTATAGGTCATAAACCCCGACTCCAGCCCCTGGTGGCTGGATGCAGTATAGGTCATAAACCCCGCCTCCAGCCCCTGGTGGTTGGATGCAGTATAGGTCATAAACCCCGCCTCCAGCCCCTGGTGGTTGGATGCAGTATAGGTCATAAACCCCGCCTCAAGCCCCTGGTGGCTGGATGCAGTATAGGTCATAAACCCCGCCTCCAGCCCCTGGTGGTTGGATGCAGTATAGGTCATAAACCCCGCCTCCAGCCCCTGGTGGCTGGATGCAGTATAGGTCATAAACCCCGCCTCAAGCCCTGGTGGTTGGATGCAGTATAGGTCATAAACCCCGCCTCCATCCCCTGGTGGTTGGATGCAGTATAGGTCATAAACCCCGCCTCCAGCCCCTGGTGGTTGGAGGCAGTATAGGTCATAAACCCCGCCTCCAGCCCCTGGTGGTTGGATGCAGTACAGGTCATGAACCCCGCCTCCAGCCCCTGGTGGCTGGATGCAGTATAGGTCATAAACCCCGCCTCCAGCCCCTGGTGGTTGGATGCAGTATAGGTCATAAACCCCGCCTCCAGCCCCTGGTGGTTGGAGGCAGTATAGGTCATAAACCCCGCCTCCAGCCCCTGGTGGCTGGATGCACTATAGGTCATGAACCCCGCCTCCAGCCCCTGGTGGTTGGATGCAGTATAGGTCATAAACCCCGCCTCCAGCCCCTGGTGGCTGGATGCAGTATAGGTCATAAACCCCGCCTCCAGCCCCTGGTGGTTGGAGGCAGTATAGGTCATAAACCCCGCCTCCAGCCCCTGGTGGTTGGAGGCAGTATAGGTCATAAACCCCGCCTCCAGCCCCTGGTGGCTGGAGGCAGTATAGGTCATAAACCCCGCCTCCAGCCCCTGGTGGCTGGATGCAGTATAGGTCATAAACCCCGCCTCCAGCCCCTGGTGGTTGGATGCAGTATAGGTCATAAACCCGGCCTCCAGCCCCTGGTGGTTGGATGCAGTATAGGTCATAAACCCCGCCTCCAGCCCCTGGTGGTTGGATGCAGTATAGGTCATGAACCCCGCCTCCAGCCCCTGGTGGTTGGATGCAGTATAGGTCATGAACCCCGCCTCCAGCCCCTGGTGGTTGGATGCAGTATAGGTCATGAACCCCGCCTCCAGCCCCTGGTGGCTGGAGGCAGTATAGGTCATAAACCCCGCCTCCAGCCCCTGGTGGTTGGAGGCAGTATAGGTCATAAACCCCGCCTCCAGCCCCTGGTGGTTGGAGGCAGTATAGGTCATAAACCCCGCCTCCAGCCCCTGGTGGCTGGAGGCAGTATAGGTCATAAACCCCGCCTCCAGCCCCTGGTGGCTGGATGCAGTATAGGTCATAAACCCCGCCTCCAGCCCCTGGTGGCTGGATGCAGTATAGGTCATAAACCCCGCCTCCAGCCCCTGGTGGTTGGATGCAGTATAGGTCATGAACCCCGCCTCCAGCCCCTGGTGGTTGGATGCAGTATAGGTCATGAACCCCGCCTCCAGCCCCTGGTGGCTGGAGGCAGTATAGGTCATAAACCCCGCCTCCAGCCCCTGGTGGTTGGATGCAGTATAGGTCATAAACCCCGCCTCCAGCCCCTGGTGGCTGGATGCAGTATAGGTCATGAACCCCGCCTCCAGGCCCTGGTGGTTGGATGCAGTATAGGTCATAAACCCCGCCTCCAGCCCCTGGTGGTTGGAGGCAGTATAGGTCATGAACCCCGCCTCCAGCCCCTGGTGGCTGGAGGCAGTATAGGTCATAAACCCCGCCTCCAGCCCCTGGTGGTTGGATGCAGTATAGGTCATAAACCCCGCCTCCAGCCCCTGGTGGCTGGATGCAGTATAGGTCATAAACCCCGCCTCCAGCCCCTGGTGGTTGGAGGCAGTATAGGTCATAAACCCCGCCTACAGCCCCTGGTGGTTGGATGCAGTATAGGTCATTAACCCCACCTCCAGCCCCTGGTGGTTGGATGCAGTATAGCTCATAAACCCCGCCTCCAGCCCCTGGTGGTTGGAGGCAGTATAGGTCATAAACCCCGCCTCCAGCCCCTGGTGGTTGGATGCAGTATAGGTCATGAACCCCGCCTCCAGCCCCTGGTGGTTGGATGCAGTGTAGGTCATAAACCCCGCCTCAAGCCCCTGGTGGCTGGATGCAGTAAAGGTCATAAACCCCGCCTCCAGCCCCTGGTGGCTGGATGCAGTATAGGTCATAAACCCCGCCTCCAGCCCCTGGTGGCTGGATGCAGTATAGGTCATAAACCCCGCCTCCAGCCCCTGGTGGTTGGAGGCAGTATAGGTCATAAACCCCGCCTCCAGCCCCTGGTGGTTGGATGCAGTATAGGTCATAAACCCCGCCTCCAGCCCCTGGTGGTTGGAGGCAGTATAGGTCATAAACCCCGCCTCCAGCCCCTGGTGGTTGGATGCAGTATAGGTCATGAACCCCGCCTCCAGCCCCTGGTGGTTGGAGGCAGTGTAGGTCATAAACCCCGCCTCCAGCCCCTGGTGGTTGGAGGCAGTATAGGTCATGAACCCCGCCTCCAGCCCCTGGTGGTTGGAGGCAGTATAGGTCATGAACCCCGCCTCCAGCCCCTGGTGGTTGGATGCAGTATAGGTCATAAACCCCGCCTCCAGCCCCTGGTGGTTGGAGGCAGTATAGGTCATAAACCCCGCCTCCAGCCCCTGGTGGCTGGATGCAGTATAGGTCATGAACCCCGCCTCCAGGCCCTGGTGGTTGGATGCAGTATAGGTCATAAACCCCGCCTCCAGCCCCTGGTGGTTGGAGGCAGTATAGGTCATGAACCCCGCCTCCAGCCCCTGGTGGCTGGAGGCAGTATAGGTCATAAACCCCGCCTCCAGCCCCTGGTGGTTGGATGCAGTATAGGTCATAAACCCCGCCTCCAGCCCCTGGTGGCTGGATGCAGTATAGGTCATAAACCCCGCCTCCAGCCCCTGGTGGTTGGAGGCAGTATAGGTCATAAACCCCGCCTACAGCCCCTGGTGGTTGGATGCAGTATAGGTCATTAACCCCACCTCCAGCCCCTGGTGGTTGGATGCAGTATAGGTCATAAACCCCGCCTCCAGCCCCTGGTGGTTGGAGGCAGTATAGGTCATAAACCCCGCCTCCAGCCCCTGGTGGTTGGATGCAGTATAGGTCATGAACCCCGCCTCCAGCCCCTGGTGGTTGGATGCAGTGTAGGTCATAAACCCCGCCTCAAGCCCCTGGTGGCTGGATGCAGTATAGGTCATAAACCCCGCCTCCAGCCCCTGGTGGCTGGATGCAGTATAGGTCATAAACCCCGCCTCCAGCCCCTGGTGGCTGGATGCAGTATAGGTCATAAACCCCGCCTCCAGCCCCTGGTGGTTGGAGGCAGTATAGGTCATAAACCCCGCCTCCAGCCCCTGGTGGTTGGATGCAGTATAGGTCATAAACCCCGCCTCCAGCCCCTGGTGGTTGGAGGCAGTATAGGTCATAAACCCCGCCTCCAGCCCCTGGTGGTTGGATGCAGTATAGGTCATAAACCCCGCCTCCAGCCCCTGGTGGTTGGAGGCAGTATAGGTCATAAACCCCGCCTCCAGCCCCTGGTGGTTGGATGCAGTATAGGTCATGAACCCCGCCTCCAGCCCCTGGTGGTTGGAGGCAGTGTAGGTCATAAACCCCGCCTCCAGCCCCTGGTGGTTGGAGGCAGTATAGGTCATGAACCCCGCCTCCAGCCCCTGGTGGTTGGAGGCAGTATAGGTCATGAACCCCGCCTCCAGCCCCTGGTGGTTGGATGCAGTATAGGTCATAAACCCCGCCTCCAGCCCCTGGTGGTTGGAGGCAGTATAGGTCATAAACCCCGCCTCCAGCCCCTGGTGGTTGGATGCAGTATAGGTCATGAACCCCGCCTCCAGCCCCTGGTGGTTGGAGGCAGTATAGGTCATAAACCCCGCCTCCAGCCCCTGGTGGTTGGAGGCAGTATAGGTCATGAACCCCGCCTCCAGCCCCTGGTGGTTGGAGGCAGTATAGGTCATGAACCCCGCCTCCAGCCCCTGGTGGTTGGAGGCAGTATAGGTCATGAACCCCGCCTCATCCATGTCTGCTGATGGGACGCGTACCAAACTAAACAGTACAAACCTTGATGGACTCCAGCAGGCCTCCGTGGGGGGGTCCGTTGTCAGCTCGACCGTCCTCCTCCAGGTCTGAGGAAATACCCAGCATGCTCTGGGAGCGTCTCTGCAGCTCGTCGTGGAGGCTGTCCAGCAGGGCGGCGCGAGTACGCTCCTGAAAACAAACACAAGCGTTCAGTGGAAGAATGACTCAGCGTCTGGATGAGAGGTCGGGGGTTTCACCTCCAGGCGGGAGAAGCGCTCGCTCTTGTAACAGGCCAACTCTGCGTTGATGAGTTTAGTGAGAAGAAACTCTCTGAACTCTGGACCCTGGAGAAACACATTCATTATTAAATGTTACACATCTTTTTTCAGGTTTGAACAAAAACCATGAAAACACGTGGCACCTTCTTAAAGATGGCCGGACTCGGGAGGGGCGGGCCAAAGGGAGGGACGTCCTCTCGTGCTGTGACGGACACCTGTCAATCACAACGGTTTCTATCTCAGTGACATGTTGTAATTAAAGATTCAGTTTGTAACTTTCCCTCATTGAATAATCTAAAATCCTCCAGACCTGTGTTGTTACATCACACTGCCCCCCCCCTCTCTCTATGAACAGATCTGTTTCTGATCCCTCAGGTGTTTGTACCTTGTAGCTGGTGCTGCCGGCGCCGGGCGGGTCCACCTGCACCAGGACGAAGGCGTGGAGGAAGTTGGACGCGATCATGTCGGGGACGAACGGCGTGGCTTCTTCTTGGAACACCATCGCCACGATGTCATTGCCTATGTGGCGTTTCCTCTGAAGCTGAAGTTTTATTTTGACATTATCCTGTGTCACAGTGTCACGTCATCAGTGACTTGTGTTGTGTGTGCTGGTTTTCTACCTGTTGTGCGTCTCCCTCAGTGAAAGGCAGTTTGGTGGAGACGTGGAACATGATCTCCTGTTGTCTGTGGACGGTGAAGACGGACTGAGAACCCGTCTGTCCGTGGGACACGTCCAGACCCCCCCGGAACCTGCACGGAGAGAGGAGGACGATTCTCCTCTCGGATTAATCAAACTATTATTTTACAATAATTAAAGCAATCATATGGTTGTGACTCTGACCCTTGGAAGTCCTGCAGCTCCACTGTGTCTCCGAGCAGCTGCAGGAACTCTGTGAACGCTGACGTCTCCTCGGTGTTCCTGAACAGCTCCTCCTCCGACACCTGAGGGACACGGGACACCCATAACATGTCTTCATCACATGTTCACCTCACATGTCTTCATCACATGTTCACCTCACATGTCTTCATCACATGTTCACCTCACATGTCTTCATCACATGTTCACCTCACATGTCTTCATCACATGTCACTGGTGGTGATATAACATGTCTGTGTGATGTCACATGGTACCTGACCAAATCTCTGTAAAATGACTCCGAACTTGAACGTGTTGTTGACCTGGTGCTCGTCATAGTTTAAGATCAGCTGCGACGCCTGGAGACAGTTTGATAGAATCAGTCCAACATGAGGACGTCAGAGGACGACAGACATTGTAGGAAAAAGAAGGAGGCGGAGCCTCACCTTCGGGTAGAGGACGGGACTGAACCTCAGATCTGTGGCTTCATCACACAACAGCTTCACCGCAAAGACAACGTTATAAACACGAAGTTTAGACTCACAAAGGTTTGTGTGTGTGTGTGTGTGTGTGTGTGTGTGTGTGTGAGTGTGTGTGTGTGTACCTTGGCCAGCTCTGGGACACTGGGGATGTCGGGCAGGTCAGTCAGCGTCAGTCTCTGATAAACACTTTTCACTCGAGACCTGACGAGACGTTTTAACAGATTAACATGAAAGTTATTACAAAAGAAACATTCACATTTGAACATCTCACACCTGTAAACTGTGTGTGTGTGTGTGTGTGTGTGTGTGTGTGTGTGTGTGTGTGTGTGTGTGTGTGTGTGTGTGTGTGTGTGTGTGTACCTGATGATAACGTGCAGGTACTCCTGCTCCCTCTCCTCCTCGTGTCTTACTGACAGCAGCAGATTTCCCAGAATGCTCAGCGAACATGAGAAGTTGAGATGTTCCTGAGAGACACAGTCACATGTAAACAAACAGTCACATGTAAACAAACAGTCACATGTAAACAAACAGTCACTTGTAAACAAACAGTCACATGTAAACAAACAGTCACATGTAAACAAACAGTCACATGTAAACAAACAGGCACATGTAAACAAACAGTCACATGTAAACAAACAGTCACATGTAAACAAACAGTCACATGTAAACAAACAGTCTCATGTAAACAAACAGTCACTTGTAAAAAAACAGTCACATGTAAACAAACAGTCACATGTAAACAGTCACATGTAAACAAACAGTCACATGTAAACAAACAGTGACATGTAAACAAACAGTCACATGTAATCAGACAGTCACATGTAAACAAACAGTCTCATGTAAACAAACAGTCACTTGTAAAAAAACAGTCACATGTAAACAAACAGTCACATGTAAACAGACAGTCACATGTAAACAAACAGTCACATGTAAACAAACAGTGACATGTAAACAAACAGTCACATGTAAACAAACAGTCACTTGTAAACAAACAGTCTCATGTAAACAAACAGTCTCATGTAAACAAACAGTCACATGTAAACAGTCACATGTAAACAAACAGTCACATGTAAACAAACAGTGACATGTAAACAAACAGTCACATGTAAACAGACAGTCACATGTAAACAAACAGTCTCATGTAAACAAACAGTCACTTGTAAAAAAACAGTCACATGTAAACAAACAGTCACATGTAAACAGACAGTCACATGTAAACAAACAGTCACATGTAAACAAACAGTGACATGTAAACAAACAGTCACATGTAAACAAACAGTCACTTGTAAACAAACAGTCTCATGTAAACAAACAGTCTCATGTAAACAAACAGTCACATGTAAACAGACAGTCACTTGTAAACAAACAGTCACTTGTAAAAAAACAGTCACTTGTAATAAAACAGTCACATGTAAACAAACAGTCACATGTAAACAAACAGTCACATGTAAACAAACAGTCACTTGTAAAAAAACAGTCACATGTAAACAAACAGTCACATGTAAACAGACAGTCACATGTAAACAGACAGTCACATGTAAACAAACAGTCACACGTAAACAAACAGTCACATGTAAACAAACAGTGACATGTAAACAAACAGTCACTTGTAAAAAAACAGTCACATGTAAACAAACAGTCACATGTAAACAAACAGTCACATGTAAACAGACAGTCACATGTAAACAAACAGTCACATGTAAACAAACAGTCACATGTAAACAAACAGTGACATGTAAACAAACAGTCACATGTAAACAAACAGTCACTTGTAAACAAACAGTCTCATGTAAACAAACAGTCTCATGTAAACAAACAGTCACATGTAAACAAACAGTCTCATGTAAACAAACAGTCACATGTAAACAAACAGTCACATGTAAACAGACAGTCACTTGTAAACAAACAGTCACTTGTAAAAAAACAGTCACTTGTAACAAAACAGTCTCATGTAAACAAACAGTCACATGTAAACAAACAGTCACATGTAAACAAACAGTCTCATGTAAACAAACAGTCACTTGTAAAAAAACAGTCACATGTAAACAAACAGTCACATGTAAACAAACAGTCTCATGTAAACAAACAGTCACTTGTAAACAGACAGTCACATGTAAACAAACAGTCACATGTAAACAAACAGTCACATGTAAACAAACAGTCTCATGTAAACAAACAGTCACATGTAAACAAACAGTCACATGTAAACAAACAGTCACTTGTAAACAGACAGTCACATGTAAACAAACAGTCACATGTAAACAGACAGTCACATGTAAACAAACAGTCACATGTAAACAAACAGTCACTTGTAAACAAACAGTCACATGTAAACAAACAGTCACTTGTAAACAAACAGTCACATGTAAACAAACAGTCACATGTAAACAAACAGTCACTTGTAAACAGACAGTCACATGTAAACAAACAACATGTATAAACTACAGCAACAAACAGGAAGTGTGACTGTGACCTCATCATGTTTCCTAACAGAACCAGGAAGTGATGTCACGCGTTGACTCCAGCTCTAACCTCACCCGGCCTAAGAAGTGCTTCCTGTACGCCCGCACCGCCTCGCTCTTCTCCTCCAGTCGGTACCCATAATGCTCCTCTGTTCCTCCCAGCGCCCCCCCCTCCTCCCCCGCAGCCTGAGGAGCCTCAGCATCCTCGATCCAGTAACCTCCGAACTCAGGCAGGATCACCTGAGGGTACGGCCCCCCCCTCTCCAACACCTGCACAACACACACACACACACACACACACACACAGACACACAGACACACACACACACACACACACACACACAAACAGACACACACACACACACACACACAGAGGACAGAACGAAGTGAGAACGCTGCAGACGTCTGAGTTCAGAGGAATCTGATGTGACGATGTTCAGTCTCACCTCCTCAATCCGGGGATAAGGAATGTAGTCGTCCTGAAAGACAAAGACAAGGAAGTTACACACTCACACACACGTGTCTTCAACATACATATGAACACATGAACCTGATGAGGACACAGACACGGTCACAGTCACAACCTTAAATCTCATTTCAGGTCTTCTCTGCTTTTTATGAGCAAATAAATGAAAAGAACTTCAAGATGGACAGAAATGAGGACTTGAAGACGGACACATGTGAGGACTTGAAGACAGACAGACGTGATGACCTGAAGACGGACAGACGTGATGACTTGAAGATGGACACATGTGAGGAATTGAAGACGGACACATGTGAGGACTTGAAGACGGACGGACGTGAGGACTTGAAGACAGACACATGTGAGGACTTGAAGACGGACGGACATGAGGACTTGAAGACGGACAGACGTGAGGACTTGAAGATGGACACATGTGAGGACTTGAAGACGGACGGACGTGAGGACTTGAAGACGGACAGACGTGAGGACTTGAAGATGGACACATGTGAGGACCTGAAGACGGAAAGACGTGATGGCTTGAAGATGGACAGACGTGAGGACTTGAAGATGGACAGACGTGAGGACTTGAAGACCGACACATGTGAGGACTTGAAGACGGACACATGTGAGGACTTGAAGACGGACAGACATGAGGACTTGAAGACGGACAGAAATGAGGACTTGAAGACGGACAGAAATGAGGACTTGAAGACGGACACATGTGAGGACTTGAAGATGGACAGAAATGAGGACTTGAAGACGGACACATGTGAGGACTTGAAGACAGACAGACGTGATGACCTGAAGACGGACAGACGTGATGACTTGAAGATGGACACATGTGAGGAATTGAAGACGGACACATGTGAGGACTTGAAGACGGACAGACAAGAGGACTTGAAGACGGACGGACGTGAGGACTTGAAGACGGACAGACGTGAGGACTTGAAGATGGACACATGTGAGGACCTGAAGACGGAAAGACGTGATGGCTTGAAGATGGACAGACGTGAGGACTTGAAGATGGACAGACGTGAGGACTTAAAAACCGACACATGTGATGACTTGAAGACGGTAAGACGTGATGACTTGAAGATGGACAGACATGAGGACTTGAAGACGGACACATGTGAGGACTTGAAGATGGACACATGTGAGGACTTGAAGATGGACAGACATGAGGACTTGAAGACGGACACATGTGAGGACTTGAAGACGGACACATGTGAGGACTTGAAGACGGACAGACATGAGGACTTGAAGACGGACAGAAATGAGGACTTGAAGACGGACAGAAATGAGGACTTGAAGACGGACACATGTGAGGACTTGAAGATGGACAGAAATGAGGACTTGAAGACGGACACATGTGAGGACTTGAAGACGGACAGAAATGAGGACTTGAAGACGGACACATGTGAGGACTTGAAGACGGACACATGTGAGGACTTGAAGACGGACAGACGTGAGGACTTGAAGACGGACAGACGTGAGGACTTGAAGGTGGACACATGTGAGGACTTGAAGACGGACACATGTGAGGACTTGAAGACGGACAGACGTGAGGACTTGAAGACGGACAGAAATGAGGACTTGAAGACGGACACATGTGAGGACTTGAAGACGGACACATGTGAGGACTTGAAGATGGACAGACGTGCCTTCTGTCTCTGAGGGACGGTCTTCATCTCTGCAGCCTCTGGTACCTGCTGCATCAGGGTCAGAAACAGAGGACAGAACTGAGACAGAGGACAGAACTGAGACAGAGGACAGAACTGAGACAGAGGACAGAACTGAGACAGAGGACAGAACTGAGACAGAGGACAGAACTGAGACAGGGTTTCAGCTCCAAGTCTGTTCGTTCCATTGAGGTAAAAATCCTCATTATCATCACTTTTATCAAAGTTTTCGATCAAAGGAAACAGGACGACTGCTGCGGACTCGTCTCCGACAGGGTTTAGAAGGACTTTCAACACACACACACACACACACACACACACACACACACACACACACACACACACACACACACACACACACACACACACAAACACACACAGTTCTTACCTCCATTTGGTCAAAGAAGTTAGCTGACTGGACGGAGAGAGAGAGAGAGAAGTGTGGTTAATGTTGGGTTATAATTGTGTGTGTGTGTGTGTGTGTGTGTGTGTGTGTGTGTGTGTGTGTGTGTGTGTGTGTGTGTGTGTGTGTGTGTGTTTGACCTTCATGGTGGGGGGTGCGGTGCGGGGCGGAGAGGGGGGGCACTCTGCCACAGCAACATTGGAGATGGTCAGTAGTTCCTGTTTACTGAGACAAGAATCATCAGGATCAACGATCAGTCATCACACAATCCTTAGAGCTGAATAATGCTTTTTAATAAAATAGTTTTTTTGGGTTTTGACTCGTCGTCAGAAACTCAATCTGATTCTGGATCCTGAGGAGCAACAGAAAGGTCACGAAGACACAACGAGACGAGAAGAACGAAGACAAGAAACCTGCTGAGAGGGAAAGGTCACTGTGTGTGTGTGTGTACATCTTTCTATCGTTGTGAGGACCACCACTCGACCAGTCCCGACAAGTCATCGTTTATTTTAGGGTGAAGATTTGTTTTTGGTGTTGGACAACAATCTGTTCTCACACATGAACTCAGTGAAACAGTGTCTGGACATTTCCTGTAGTGAGTGTCTGTGAAGCAGCAGCAGGACTCACTCTGACGTTTACACACATTTCACCAGGAGGCTGCAGGAGAAGATCCAGAACGTGTCCAGAGACACTGACTCAGACATTTGTTCTCACAAAGAGAACCTGCAGAACATGTGAGGAACATGTGAGGAACATGTGAGGAACCCGTGAGGAACATGTGAGGAACATGTGAGGAACATGTGAGGAACATGTGAGGAACATGTGCAGACTTCAGTTCATGACGGCGAGTGTCCTCACAGCTATAGAAATACAAATATGTGTGTATGTGTGTGATGTAAACCTCCTGACCTTCAGTTTGAAATAAAACCAGTTTCATTTTTAACCCGACTCTCAGCTGGTTCATTATCTCCACTCACAGCTGCATGTCACAGCAGATAACATCATGTCCAACACACACACACACATACACACACACACACACACACACACACACACACACACACACACTGCTCGGGGCTTCACACACTGAAGCTTCCTGTTCTAATGTTAAACATGTCCTGTCATTTGTGTATCAAACCTGCTGAACATGAAAACAACATGTTAACAACAATAAACACACACATGTGTCTGTAGTTTCATTTTGAACACTCGTCTCAATAGAGAGAACAATGCTGAAGTGTCTAAAACCTGTGTTCTGTGTAGTGACCAGCAGGGGGCGACTCCTCTGGTAGTTTCTATAGAAAGTGACTCTTCTTCTCACTCTCTAACGTCAGTAAACATTCAGGAGTTTCTGTCTCAGTCTCTAGTTTCAAGTCTTCTTCAAACAGCTGATGATCATTTAGTGAATTATGATCATTTAG